>NW_025422401.1:0-121009 GCF_011764305.1 Mustela putorius furo | reverse complement strand
ATTGATACAAGATCTAAGATTCTCCTTTGAAAAATAATGAAACCTCCACAAATGCAGCAATTTTAATTTTAGATTTCTAATTAACTCTTAATTCTAAAGGTGGTAAAATGCCTAAAGCTTCAAAGAGTAAAGATGCTGTAACTATTTTTAATATAATAATTAACTTTTAATTCATTAATGCATTCTGTAGCAGAACTACTCTACTTGGTATTCAGAATATTCCTAGAATCTTTTCTTCTCAAATGAAAGAAATAGTATTTTGCTGCAAATAAATCAATGCTATATGTTTTATTTTAAAATTTAGTTGTTGTAATCTATTTCATGATACAGTAACATTCTCACTGGGTGATTAATAAGTTAAATTTATATTTCAATTCCTGTAGAATTTGAAATATTTATTGCTTCTTTTAAGGTAGAAAACTTAACCTTCTGTTCTCTCTGTTCTGTGACTGATTAAGTCCTGAAAATTAATGAAGAAGCTATTTTTTTTAGCTTGAGCCACTTCTTTAATACATCTTTGTTGATTCTCAGACTTGTCTTGTCCTTAGAAACCAAGATAATATTCCTAAACCAGGAGGAAGTACCACTGAAGAAGTACATATTGAGTGTAATGTCCCTTGCCAAATTTCTAGAAATCAAACCTTTTTGTGTCACTAACAGGTTCTGGGGCATGTGCGCCTCTGCCTACTTCTCCTTAGACCCCATTCCTTCAAGTGCCCAACAGGTCTATGACTTCAGAATGAGTATCTGGCGCCTACGTTGTGCTAGATTTTGCCAGTTCCCCCTAATAGCATCCTTTTTATTGTCCCTAATTCCCCATACCTCTGGCCCTGCCTTATTTTAGGTGTCCATAATGAATCTTCTCATCTTACTTTCTAACTCTATCCCCTTCCTCTCCAAATCAATTTTGCATTTGTTTGCCTTAGGATCTTCCTAAAGAATGCTTCTATTAAAACATTCTTTCTCAAAATATAAGTTACTTGTTTCATTCCTTATTCATCGCATGTTAAGTCTAAGCTTCTCTATGTTACTTTAAATATTCCTTTTCCATTATAGCTACGATATCCCCACCATTCAAACATTATACTTATTTTCGTTGCTATTGTTTTTCATTGTTTACTTTCCTTTAGAAAACACTTTCCACTTCCCTTGAATTTTTTAAGTCTTATCTGTGTCAAATCCAGACCAATTTCTACCTCTCTCTCTATTTCTCAATATCTGTCTCTTTCTGGGTGTGTGTGTGTATAGCTACACACTAGCTGTAGTTAAAAGTATCTAATATATACCAAGCTACATTGTTAAAAGTATGTCTCAAAATGATCTGTACATTGTTACCATTTTGTGATCCAGCTTATATAAAAAGATGGTGCGAAGAAATACTATATATTTTGCCATGTCTCATATAGGTTGGTCAAAGGAAAGAGATGGGATTTTGAAGTTTGTTAATTCCAAATCTAGATCCCAAAAACTCCCTAAATACTGTTGGCTTGTATATGTGGGTACATACATTATGTCCTTTCCTCTACCAATGGCAGTCAAACCACACAGGCAAGGTAACGACTCCATCTATAATCTGTCCGTCAGGAAATTATCTGTAAGTAAAACCCGAAGTGAAAGAAAATTTTACAGAATCACTCTAAGATATAGAAAGACACGTCTGAGAAAGTAAGATGGGATTTCATGTTTAGTTGGAGGGAGAAAAGATAAGGTATAGAATATTGTCAGAGACTTTTGTTCATGTTTCCATTTTGTATTTTTTTCTATGCTTCATAAACATTCCAACACCTTAGATTAGGAGTGTAGATAGTTTGTTTTGGGGATTGAAGGATTTCAGAAACATGGGCTAACCCCGGTAAACTACCGCAAAATTGTTATCTCTGTTGTATGTTTGTATTTGAGGCTGAATACGGCTTGAAAGACCCAATCGCACAGGCATAGAGAAGTCTTTCTTTTTCTCTGAACTACTCCTCTTATATTTGCCCACCGACAGATCCTTCCAAAAGAAACTCAGTTGTCATAAAAATCCCTCCCTAGGAGTTGATTCATTAAGCCAAGCAAAACTGATTCTTATGAAATTCCAATACCACACCCCAGACGAACATTGTCACGAACGATCATACTCCCCATCTGTTTTATTAAGGAGCCATCTATCTTTCAAAAAAAAAAAAATTACTCTACCCTACAGTTGGCCTACCGCACCAACCCCTTCCCCTATTCACATAGTACATAAGCTCTTAAAAAAACCTCACTGTGTTTTTGGATATTCATCTTTTCTCCCCCTGGCATGCTTTCATGCATGCAACAATCAAAAATTAATAAATGTGTATATCTTGTCTCCTGTTAATATATGCAAATACTTTTCTTTTCTTTCTTCTTTTTTTATTTTTTTGATAAGCCCAGCAATTGAACTTAGGAGTATAGAGAGAAAATCTTTCCTCCTCTAGTGTGCCATTCTAGGGGGCCCTAGATATTCAACCCATCTTCTGTTCGTTCTTCCAAATAAAAAATCTCTGTTAAGAAACTGATACATTCATGGGGGCACTATACCTAGAATGCAGGCATCTCCTGACAAGGTTCTCATTCCTTCGATTCTCATTGTTTGCTTTTTAAGCAAACTGTGTGTGTGTGCTTCTTGGCTAAAGGGAAAACATCCACCCCCTTTGTTTTTTCTTCTTTTTTTCTAAAGGATTGAATATCAAGATGCAACAAACGTTGTACACATCACTTCTGGTCCTAACAATCAATCAAAAAACATCAAACCCTATAACCTGAGATCATTACTATTACTATTACTGCCCTTGTGCCTATGGTACCATTTGACCACCATTTCTGCTTTAGTAAACTGGGCACTAGCATAACTGAATCACATAAATGGATATTTTAATGTAATAGTTTAAATTTAAATTAAATGTAAAATTTCGCTCCTCCTTTGCACAAATAAGGCGCAGAAGCAGTCCGGTCCACACTCATAGTAAGCTGGAGTCAGCACAATAACATAAGAAATGTTTCCACACCTTCACTTATTTATGTGTCAATGAACAACGTTTCTGACAATTGCTACTACTCAGAGCTCTTTGGTGTTGCCGTGTCGTTCGTTTCCGTTCTGTTGGTTTGTTTGTTTTATCATGCATGGCGACAATTAAACTAACCTTAAAAAAACTGGCTTTTTAAAAATGCAGATGTTCTAATTACCCACAGCTTCACCTCAAAAAAAAAAAAAAAAAACGCCACAGTTTTAAATCATACTATTTCTCAGTTGGGTGGAGCCAAGGTCCTGTCATTTTTTTTTTAAAGATGCCTCCTGCCCCACTTTTAGTGATTTCCGGGCTCAGCCAGGGTTGAGGTTCAATTCTAACTAGCGTAAAGGTTTATCTTTCGCAGAATCCACACTCCCTTTTGAAAATTGTCTTCGTTTTAATCAGCATTAAGGATGGATAAAATCCTCTCTCTGCTCTCCTTAAAAACAAACAAAAATCTTTTTCCCCGCAGAAGAGCGATAAACTCCAAGTGGGCAACAACAATAACATCTCTCCTCTTGATCCAGGATCCCATTTTTCCACCACTTACTTTCTTATTAATTTACAAGATCAATTCTTTAAATGTGTGCCTTAATCCAAAATAAATCAGGGTGTCCCTCACTTTTCGTTAACTTTTCTTTACCAATTCTTTCCATAGCCTTAATCTTATTAATCCTAACCAATAGCCTGACTTCTGTCTCTGCTATAACCACCAAATGGACTCCTAGTAGGTAGAGACCAATGACTACCACTTTTATTCAATCAGGCATATTTTTTCAATGTTTATTGCAACTGATTCTCAAGCGCGTCCTTAACACTTTTGTGGCAATTTTGTCCTTGATCCAACTCTCTCGCTCACCTGCTTCTGATGCAACTGTCTCCTCTTTTCCTACTCTATCTCGTTCTGTTCTCCTTTATTAAGTTTCTCAAAGTTGTCATTGTAGGTTCTTTTCTACTTCTTGTTATTTTCTCTCTTCTGAAATAAAAATCATAGTTACAGAGTCTATGACAATCTATATAACAACCACTCTCAAATTAACTTTTAGCCAAGATCTTTTTCTCTACGCCAGTATCAAACTGTCTGAGCACTATCTTTTACTGGGATGTTTTAAATACATGTAAAGTTAATCTGTTGAGCAACACAGTGTATGCTCCACTTCAACATGAGGTTCTGCTTCTTGTAGTTTCTATCTCAGTCTGAGCCACTGAAATTCTCCCACTGTATAAACCAAGATGCTAAATTGTCTTTGAAATCTGTTACCAATATCTACCACATGTCCCCGTAGATGACCTCAGAAATGTCTCTCAGATACGTGTGTTTCTTTTTCTTTTCTGCTACCTCCAACTTAGTCTAAGCTACCACCATCTCTTTCTCCTAAGTGACTTACCTACATTAATGACGGACACCTTCAAAACCCCAACTTATACAACCAGAGTGATCTAATATGCAAACAGGGTTCTTCTTGACCTGCACAAATGGTTTTCAATCATTTTTACTTTTAGGATACAGACCAAAGTCTATTATTTATGCTTGCAAAGCTCTTCTGATCAAGCCACCTTATACCTCCCAGCCAAAATATTCCATTCTTCTCCTTACTCTAAGTGCCTTAATCAAGTTTGACCTTCCTTGAGTTTTTCTTACCTAGATACCTTCACATTTGTCATTTTCTTCTGGAAAGGTTTTTTTCCATTCTACTAATTAAATACTACTACATTTTAAATTCCAGCTCAAATATTGGCATTCTCAGGAAAGTTTTCCTTGATTTGATAAATAAATTTAGGTTTTCCTATTATTTATTCTCAATAAATAAATTCTCAAAAAATTCTCAATAAATTCTCAATTTATCCCCAATAAGTTTATTTTAGCACAATTAACCCACTGTTTTAAAAATGTGTTTATTTTGTATAATCATTCAATTAATGTCTGCCTCCTCCAGTGGATACAGTTTTCTAGATATCAGAGGCTGTATTTATTCTACTCAATATTTTCTGTCTAGTGCTCTAGCATAGTGCTTGACTCACCTTAGGTATGCAATAATATAGTATTTTAAACAAAAATGAAAAATATTTAAGAACAGTATACAACTTATTTTCTAAGTAGAAAATAAGCTGTCTAATGAAATATTAGATACATGGATCTTCTGATATGCTTGGAAAAATGATGATCCATCATCAAAGGTAATTTTTTAAAAATTTAAATGACATGATCAAACTGATTAAAATAGTGAATAATTCAGACCAACCCTGTCATAAGCAGTTTTCATTCTTACAAGCCCAAGTTCTGTGTCTAGAATGAAAATGAGGGAGTTATTATATCAGCACATGTGCATGTTGGAGGAGAGTCTGCTACAGAAGCAAAAAGATGAATGTAATCCTTTTTCATATGGATCAATTGCCTGGGTATTCAAAGCATTTCTCTCTTATCCAGTCTGCCCATGGATACAGAACTGACACCAATTTACCATCCCAAATAGATTAAAAATAATCTACATGTACAGCCATGGTAAATTCTTTTTTTGTTTTCCAAAAGCTTGTGCATAACTATTTAGGACAGTGAAATTCTTCTTACAATAACAAAAAAAAATTAAAAACAAATTAAAAAAAAAAAAAAAAAAAACAAAGAATGAAGAAAAAGTTGAAATCCTGCTTTGAAAAAAGTGGTTGTTTTAAATAAAACATTTGTTTAGTACACAAAAAAAATACAAATAAAATCTGAAGCTTTTTTTTTAAAAATCATTAAAATAATAATAAAATATGCTCACTCCTGCCTCTGAAACCCAGCTTTCAGCAACAGGGTACTGACAATGTTCTCTTGGCAGAGGCGATAAATAGATAAATAACAACATGTAGCCTGAGTTTATGGAGGTAGGACAAGTCAAGCATGATTTCAGATACATTCTAGGACTTATTAAAATTCATTTATAAGTTAGAGAATTTTTTGATGTTGTATTAGTTTAAAAATTCTCATGAGTTCTTGTTTGTATGAAGTCCATGGTAGAAAGAATGGCCCAGTCCTAAAGTAATCTAATACTATGGGATAAGTAAAAGAGGATTTCTAAATCATTGTCTGGTACTAAATTCCAGATATGTAAATAACAAGAGAATTCCATTTCTTAAAGATTTCATTGAACAGATGTTTGCCTACTTTTCTGAATGAGCCATGAAGATCGAAGCTATATGAAATGAATTCTTATTACAAAAAAGTCAGTTAAGAAGTCAGTAACATTTGCATATGGACACCAATCCCTTTAGGTCATTCTTTACCCCATGAAGAGAATGTAATAGATATACTACTAAAATGGCTCTAATGTAGGGCCAGCTGGTTTATTATGCAGTAAAGAAATTTTAGTCTGCAGAGTGCTCAGTGCCCTGTGTGTCCTGGAAGAAATATATTTTACCTAACTGTTTGGATTTTTTTTTTTTTTTTTTTTTTTAGTTTCCAGATACACTGAAAATATATTTCTTTTCCTTTAAAAAATAAATTCCAGATAGGGAGAGGCAAGATGGTGGAGTAGCAGACTGAAATGACATCAGGTCACAGGAGTTCAGCTAGATACTTATCAAACCATTCTGAACACCTACAAACCCAACAGGAGATCTAAGAGAGAAGAACAGAAAATTCTAAAACAGAAATTGACCACTTTCTAAAGGTAAACATGTGGAGAAGCAAATCCAAAGCAACAGGAGGATAGACCGTGGGAGAGGGGCTGGCTCCTGGCAAGTGGCAGAGCAGTGGAGCACAAAATCAGAACTTTTAGAATTCTGTTCCACTGAGAGACATCTCTCCAGAGGCTAAGCAGGGGTGGAGCCCTCACAGGGACAGTGTGGTCCTCAGGTCCCGCGGAGTCACAGAAGGATTGGGGGTGTCTGGATGTGGCAGAGCTGCCAGGTATCAGAGAGCGGGGAAGCCAACTAAAGAGACAGAGCCAGGAGTAAGCTCCCAGATCAGGGTAACCTTAACCTGTGGCACAGTCAGACCACTGCTCTTTGAGAAGGGACCCCAAAAGTGGCAGATCCAGGGAGACTTATCTTCCTCCTCGGGAGGCAGGAAACTGCTGGGTTTGGAGACTCCAAATAGGGCTCCAAATAGAGACAGAAATGCCTGGTCACAGGCTGGGTGAGTTCGGAGAGCAGTCTGAGACCAGGAAGATGGGAGCCCAATTGACCCCTTTTCCCTGAGGGCACACTAAGGAGTGGGGCCCCAAGCTCTTAGCTTCTCTGGGCTGGAGATTAGGAGGCTGCCATTTTCATTCCCATCCTCTAGAGCTCTATGGAAAGAGTTCAGGGAATAAAAACTCCCCGAGACTCAAGCAGATTTCTTAGCCTGGCCCCTGGCAAGGGCTGCGCAATTCTGCCTTGAGCAAATACATTTGAGAATCACTGCAACAGGTCTCTCCCTCAGAAGATCAACAAGAACATCCAGTCAAGACCAAGCTCACCTGATCAAAGAGAACAGCAGAATTCCAGAGAGAGGGAAAGCATACATGGAAATCATGGCTTTCCTCCCCATGATTTCTTTAGTCTTGCAAAGTTAAATTAAATTTTTTAATTTTTATTTTTTCTTATTCTATTTTTTTAACTTTTCCTCTTTTTCCTCTTTTAATGTTTTAACTAGTTTATCTTAACAATACCTCTCTAAAAAACATCTTTTTAAAACTTCATTACTATAGCCATATTTTATCCTTCATTATATTTAACCTTATTTTTTATATACATATAGGTTTTTTTTTCTCTGAAAAATTTTGGGATACAATTTCTTCTAATAGATCAAAATAAAGCCTAAATCCAGCACAGGAATGTTTCTAGTCTCCACCCTGAGCACTTTCTCTCCCCCCCTTTTTTTTCTTTCTTTCTTTTTTCTAACCAACTTATCTTATCAATTCCTTTTTTAAATTTTTTAAAAATTTTCACCTTTAGAGTCATATTCCATCCCTTCATCTTGTTTACCCTTATTTTTGTATATATAAGTTTTTTTTTCTTTAAAATTTTGGGAGGTAGTTTCTTCTAAGAGACCAAAATACACCCAAAATTAAGTGGGTGGCTCGTTCTATTCATCAGCATTTTTTTTTTCAATTTCTTTTTACCCCTTTTTTTCTCCCCCCAGTTTGGGGTCTCTTCTGATTTGGTTAGTGTATATTTTTCTGGGGTCTTTGCCATTCTTTTAGTATTTTATTCTCTCATTCATATATTCTTATCTGGATAAAATGACAAGGTAGAAAAAGTCACCAGAAAAAAAAGCACAACAGGCAGTACCGATGGCTAGAGACCTAATCAATACAGACATTGATTATATGTCAGATCTAGAGTTCAGAATGATGATTCTCAAGTTGGACTAGAAGCCTTGAAAAAAGCATGGAGGATATTAGAGAAACCCTGTCTAGAGAAATAAAATCCCTTTCTGGAGAAATATGAGAACTAAAATCTAACAAAGCTGAAATCAGAAAAGGTATTAATGAGGTGCAATAAAAAATGGAGGCTCTTACTGCTAGGATAAATGAGGCAGACGAGAGAATTAGTGATATAGAAGACCAAATGACAGAGAATAAAGAAGCTGAGCAAAAGAGAGACAAACAACTACTGGACCAGGAGGGGAGAATTTGAGAAATAAGTGATACCTTAAGACAAAACATTAGAATGACTGGGATTCCAGAAGAAGAAGAAAGAGAGAGGGGAGCAGAAGGTATATTGGACCAAATTATTACAGAGAATTTCCCTAATATGGCAAAGGGAACAAGCATCCAAATCTGGGAGGCACAGAGAATCCCCCTCAAAATCAATAAGAATAGGTCCACACCCCATTATCTAATAGTAAAACTTACGAGTCTTAGTGACAAAGAGAAAATCCTGAAAGCAGCCCAGGACAAGAAGTCTGTAACATACAATGGTAAAAATATTAGATTGGCAGCAGACTTATCCACATAGAGCTGGCAGGCCAGAAAGGACTGGTATGATATATTCAGAGCACTAAATGAGAAAAACATGCAGCTAAGAACACTACATCCAGCTAGGCTATCATTGAAAATAGAAGGAGAGATAAAAAGCTCCCAGGACAAACAAAAACTGAAAGAATTTGCAAACACCAAACCAGCTCTACAGGAAATCTTGAAAGGGGTCCTCTAAGCAAAGAGAGAGCCTGCAAGTGGTAGATCAGAAAGGAACAGAAAATATACAGAAACAGTCATCTTACAGGCAATACAATGGCACTAAATTAATATCTCTCAATAGTTACTCTGAATATAAATGGCTAAATGCCCCAATCAAAAGACACAGTATATCAGAATGGATAAAAAACCAAAACCCATTGATATGTTGTCTACCAGAAACTAATTTTAGACCCAAAGACACCTCCAGTTTTAAAGTGAGGGGGTGGAAAACAATTTACCATGCTATTGGACGTCAAAAGAAAGCTGGGGTGGCAATCCTTATATCAGATAAATTAGATTTTAAGCCAAAGACTATAATAAGATATGAGGACACTATATCATACTCAAATGGTCTGCCCAACAAGAAGATCTAACAATTTTAAATATCTATGCCCATAACATGGGATCAGCCAACTATATAAACCAATTAATAACAAAATCAAAGACACATCAACAATAATACAATAATAGTAGTGAACTTCAACACCTCCCTCACTGAAATGGACAGACATCCAAGCAAAAGATCAACAGGAAATAAAGACCTTAAATGACACATTGGATCAGATGGACATCACAGATATATTCAGAACATTCCATCCCAAAGCAACAGAATACACATTCTTCTCTAGCGCACATCCTGGGTCATAATTTAGGTCTCAACCAGTATCAAAAGATTGGGATCATTTCCTGCATATTTTCAGACCACAACTGCTCTGAAGCTAGAACGGGTGCTCAATCACAAGAGGAAAGTTGGAAAGAACCCAAATACATGGAGACTAAAGAGCATCCTTCTAAAGAATGAATGGGTCAACCAGGAAATTAAAGAAGAATCGAAAAAATTCATGGAAACAAATAATAATGAAAACACAATGGTTCAAAAAATCTGTGGGACAAAGCAAAGGCAGTCCTGAGAGGAAAGTATATAGCCATACAAGACTTTCTCAAGAAACAAGAAAAGTCTCAAGTACACAACCTAACCCTATACCTAAAGGAGCTGGAGAAACAAGAGCAAAGAAAGCCTAAACCTAGCAGGAGAAGAGAAATCATAAAGATCAGAGCAGAAATCAATGAATCACTAGAAACCAAAAGAACAGTAGAACAAAACTAGGAGGTGATTCTTTGAAAAGAAACTAATAAGATTGATAAACCATTTGCCAGACTTACTGGAAAGAGAAAGGGTCCAGATAAAATTATGAATGAAAGAGGAGAGATGACAACCAACACCAAAGAAATACAAACAATTTATAAGAACATATTATGAGCAACTATACGCCAGCAAATTTGACAATCTGGAAGAAATGGATGCATTTCCAGAGACATATAAACTACCAAAACTGAACCAGGAAGAAATTGAAAACCTGAACAGACCCATAATCAGTAAGGAGATTGAAGCAGTCATCAAAATCTCCCAACAAACAAGAGCCCAGGGCCAGACAGCTTCTCAGGGATATTCTATCAAACTTTTAAAAAAAAATTAATACCCATTCTCCTGAAATTGTTCCAAAAAATAGAAATGGATGGAAAACTTTCAAACTCATTTTATGAGGCCAGCATTACCTTGACCCCAAAACCAGACAAAGATCCCATCAAAAAGAGTATTACAAATCAATATCCTTGATGAACACAGATAACGAAAATTCTCACCAAAATACTAGCCAATAGGATCCAACAGTACATTACTACACCCATGAGCAAGTAGTATTTTATTCCTGGGTTGCAAGGTTGGTTCAGCATCTGCAAATCAATCACTGCGATACAATATATTAATAAAAGAAAGAGCAAGAACCATATGATACTTTCAATAGATGCTGAAAACGCATTTGACAAAGTACAACATTCTTTCTTGATCAAAACTCTTCAAAGTGTAGGGATAGAGGGTATATACTTCAATATCATCAAAACCATCTATGAAAAACCCACCATGAATTTCATTCTCAATGGAGAAAAACTGAGGGCTTTTCTGCCAAGATCACGAACACAGCAGGGATGTCCACTATCACCACTGCTATTCAATATAGTACTACAACTCCTAGCCTCAGCAATCAGACAACAAAAAGAAATTAAAGGCATCTGAATCGGCAAAGAAGTCAAACTCTCACTCTTTGCAAATGATATGACATTTTATGTGGAAAACCCAAAAGACTCCACTCCAAAACTATTAGAACTTATACAGGAATTCAGTAAAGTGTCAGGATATAAAATCAATGCACTGAAACCAGTTGCATTTCTATACACCAACAAGACAGAAGAAAAAGAAATTAAGGAGTCTATCCCATTAACAATTGCATCCCAAATCATAAGCTACCTAGGAATAAATCTAACCAAAGAGGCAAAGAATCTGTACTCAGAAAACTATAAAGTACTCATGAAAGAAATTGAGGAAAACACAAAGAAATGGAAAAACGTTCCATGCTCATGGATTGGAAGAACAAACATTGTGAAAATGTCCATGCTACCTAAAGCAATCTACACATTTAATGCAATCCCTATCAAAATACCATCCATTTTTTTCTAAGAAATGGAACAAATAATCCTAAAATTTATATGAAACCAGAAAAGACCCCGAATAGCCAGAGGAATGTTGAAAGAGAAAACCAAAGTTGGTGGCAACACAACTCTATACTTCAAGGTCTAGTACAAAGCTATATCATCAGGAAGGTATGGTACTTGCACAAAACAGACAAACAGATCAATGGAACAGAATAGAGAGCCCAGAAATGGACCCTCAACTCTATGGTCAATTAATCTTTGACAAAGCAGGAAAGAATGTCCAATGGAAACAAGACAGTCTCTTCAACAAATGGTGTTGGGAAAATTGGATACCCACATGCAGAAGAATGAAACTGGATCATTTCCTTATACCACACACAAAAATAGACTCAAAATGGATGAAAGAGCTCAATGTAAGATAAGAATCCATCAAAATCCTTGAGAAGAACACAGGCAGCAACCTCTTTGGCCTCCGCTGCAGCAGCTTCTTCTTCTAGAAACATCACCAAAGGCAAGGGAAGCAAGGGCAAAAAAATGAGCTATTAGGACTTCATCAAGATCAAAAGTTTGGCACAGCAAAGGAAACAGTCAATAAAACCAAAAGACAGCTGACAGAAAGGGAGAAGATAGTCACAAACAATGTATCAGCTGAAGGGCTAGTATCCAAAATCTATAAAGAGCTTATCAAACTCAACACCCAAAGAGCAAAGAATCCAATCAATAAATGTGCAGCGGACATGAACAAACATTTCTGCAAAGAAAACATCCAGATGGCCAAGAAACACATGAGAAAATGCTCCACATCACTTGGCATCATGGAAATACAAATCAAACCACTATGATATACCACCTCACACTAGTCAGAATAGCTAAAATTAACAAGTCAGGAAATGACAGATGTTGGAGAGGATGTGGAGAGCAGGCAACTCTCCTACACTGTTGGTGGGAATGCAAGCTGGGCAGCCACTCTGGAAAACAGCCTTGAGTTTCCCCAAAAACATGAAAATAGAGCTACCCTACAACCTAGCAATCACACTACTAGATATTTACCCTAAAGATACAAATATAGTGATCCAAAGGGGCACGTGCACCCAAATGTTACAGAAACAATGTCCACAAAAGCCAAACTATGGAAAGAACCCAGATACCCATGAATGGATTAAGAAGATGTGGTGTATATATACACAATGGAAAATATGCAGCCATCAAAAGAAATGAAATCATGCCATTTGCAATGATGTGGATGGAACTAGAGGGTATTATGCTGAGCAAAATAAGTCAATCAGAGAAAAACAATTATCACATGATCTCTCTGATATGAGGAATTTGAAAGGCAGAGTAGGAGGTTTGGGGGATAGGGAAGGAAAAGATGAAATAAGATGGGATCAGGAGGGAGACAAACCATAAGAGACTATTAATCTCACAAAACAAACCAAGGGTTGCTGAAGGCAGGGGGATATGGAGAGGGTGGTTGGATTATGGACATTGGGGAGGATATGTGATATGGTGAGTGCAATGAAGTGTGCAAGCCTGACGATTCACAGACCTGTATCCCTGGGGCAAGTAATACATTGTATGTTAATAGAAATAGTTAACAAAAAATGTAAAAAAAAAATTCCATCTATAAAAACATTTTCATGGTGAATCCCAATAAAGTTATTGTCCTGTGAAGGATATTTATCAACAATCAAAGAACGTCAGACAGTTTCTTTGAGCTAAGGCATCTCATACCCATATTTTAAAATAAATACAGCATATCATATTTTGTGTCTTTTCCTAAAGGGCCCCCTCCTCTCCTACTTGAAAATATTTATAAAACTATATCTATAAATAATGTCGTTTGTATTAAAGTATAGTGGGATTTTCCATTTAAACCACTTGGTAATAATACTTTGAATATTCCCTGGAAATAGATTAGAGTCTCAGAAGTTTGGAATATGAGGGTGGTCAACTCTATGTCTCAGCCTTCCAAGAAATTTTTTTTTTTTTTTTTTTTTTTTTTTAGATTTTATTTATTTATTTGACAGAGAGAAATCACAAGTAGTCGGAGAGGCAGGCAGAGAGAGAGAGACACGGAAGCAGGCTCCCTGCTGAGCAGAGAGCCCGATGCGGGACTCGATCCCAGGACCCTGAGATCATGACCTGAGCCGAAGGCAGCGGCTTAACCCACTGAGCCACCCAGGCGCCCAGCCTTCCAATAAATTTTAATTAATAAGCTTTTTTTTTTTTTTTTTTTTTTTTTTTTTACTTTCACCAAAACTGTTGTTGAGATCAGATAGTTAGAAGCAGCAGAGAAAGGGTCAAGCCAGAGACGTGGAATCCTAAGACAGAAATCCCAGAAGAAAACCAAACAACTATGAATTTGTATTATCCAGTGACAATGTCTTTAAAAGCAGTCATGAAGGAAGCTAATTAAAAAGAATAATTTACCCATTGAGAAAAAGCACAGAAAGAACATGAGAATGTTATTTTTGAACAAGTGTTAGTGCAGTATGAACTGGCAGATGAAAATGTTCTTTAGATATCTGGTGGTGATTGCTCACTGTACCTCATGAGCCACACTAATTTTCACCTCATGTTCCATCTTTATTGAGCACCATGCTGGGAAGAGCCCAAGTTTTAATTGATGATCGTCAAGAATATGAGAAAAGCTATAGCAAAATAGGACTGGATCAAAGTAAAAAACATCTACAGCATTCTATTCTACACAGACTTTGACCCTGGGTTCCAATTCTAGTTATTCTACTTTATAGGGGATATGCCCTCAAGGAAGTCACCTGGGCTCTCTCTCTACTAATCATCTTATCTATAAAATAAGTGAATTATTTCTATGAAATCTAGAATACTTTCCAGCTTCAATTTAGCACCGAATGGGCTGGTCCTAGCAGCTCCCCAGAAACACACAGTGATTGATGGAGCTTCTGGAACTCTCACTATTTCAGCTGTGGCTCATTATACCACAATTTCTTAATGCTTGATTCCCACTTATATTTAGTAGGGATCTGTATCTATTCAGACTCACACAACAGGTTGAACCATGTTAGAGAAATAACAAAAATGTTCCTCCATACAAATATAGAAGCAAGAACACACAACATATTATTACTAAGTGTTTCACTGGCTTACATACATGTAAGGAGACACAGCAGAAACGATGAAGTTAAGACAAAATATCACACATTTTATACAGCAAAGAAGAAGAAGAAAAAAAAAAGAGAATTCACTATCTCCTTGAGAGACTAGGGGCTGCCTCTCCTGACCATCCTAGACCATCTCCTACATACCTCATGATGAACTCCTGAGCTAGTTCTGGATTACATTTTAACATATCTGGAGGTGCTGGCATAAAACTTTAGAGAGATCGCTACACTGGAAAAACAGGACTGTAAACTTAATTTCCATCAGGATTTATCTCTATTTCAAAGATTATCATGATATCTCAAATATACTATTTCTAAGGAAACACTAAAAAAGGGGAATGGGAAAATTGAACTATCTGCCCTTTATAATAAAATTATTTTAGTTACCCTTAAAGTATAAATAACCTCACAACAATAACAACAACAAAATGGACAGCATAGATTTCTGTTCTGAGGCTGGAATTTTAGTGGAATGTATAATTTCAAAGAGTAAATTATAAAGAGAAAAATAACTCAACCCCAATAGAAACTTCCATGTAGGAATCAGTTCTAGTCATTGTATAACAGTGTCAATGATTACCACTGTCTATATTTCATGCTATTATTTTTTAAAAATTACATTTGCCCAAGATCTTCCAGGTCCTCTCGTTATCCACAGCTTGAAAAAGAAGACTTTCTTCCAGTATTCTAACTCAGTGCTATCCAATTAAAATAAAATGTATGCTTCATGTGGAATTTTGACTTTTCCAGTAACTACATTTAAAAAGTAAAAAGAAGCATATAAAATTAATTTAATGTTATTTTTATTTTAATTTTTTTTTACAGACTTTTGTTTTTATTTGAGAGAGAGAGAAAGCCAGCATGAGTGGTTGAGGAGCAGAGGGAGAAACAGACTCCCCGCTGAGCAGGGAGCCCGACATTGGGCTCCATCCCAGGACCACAGGATCAAAACCTGAACTGAAGGCAGGCACTTACCCAACCGAGCAACCCAGGTGTCTCTAAAATTAATTTTAACACATTTTATTTAATTCAATATATCTAAATATTACTATGTTAACTTATAAACAATATAAAAATTATTAAAATACTTTATTATTTAGCCAGGTCTTCATACTCTGGTGTGTATGTTACATTTACAATATTTCTCAATTCAGGCCACTCATCTCAAATGCCAGTGGCCATATGTGGCCAGTGGCTGCCTTAGTAGACAACATAGTTCTACCCAAATTCATAAGGAATGTGCTCTCTGTGGTAATGGTACACATATAATTTTACTCTGATATTTTAAGTTATAGGCAGCAGGATGACTTTTTTCAATTTCTACTGTTGTGCATTGTAGGTAATAATTACAAACATCTCTTTCTAGCCCTCTGAGTTCCAAAATAATTGACAACCAGGCAGATGTTTCCTGCAGCTATGGATCAAAATATCAGCTTCAGTGAAAAGAAAAAAAAAAAAAGATATATTGTGAAACATGGCTTAGATCTGTTCTATACTATACTTCCTGATCCTGTTCTCTAGGTCTAGCTCTGGGCAGCCTGTCTATATGGGGGTGTATAGAATAGACTGAACTTTTACCCATGTGTGCTACCCTTAGAGAGAGAGAAGGAGCTGAGTAAACAGGATTCTACTATTCTGCAAGGAGACCTCAGGAAGAATTTTTTTTTTTTCAACAATCTCATAAACAACTTTTCCCCCCATTTTTTTGGAGGAAAAGAGGAAATTTGAGAAAATTCTTTTCAATACTATTTCACCTTGGGGAATAGAATGGGCAAGGGAATGGTAAGTCTGTACAGCTCCTCCTAAATTCCCAAGAAGAATAAGATTTTAATTACACTAAAGAGAGCTATGTAGCAGTATATTAGAAGGAGGTAGACTAAAGAGCTTTTAACTAGAATTATGGGTGATTTTACTTGCCAAAGTAAGAAAAACCTACAGATCTATGTTAGGAAGAGATACACTAGAAAGCTTTTAACTGAAATTATGGGTGAGTTTATTTGAAGATTTACCATACTATGCCAATTAAAAAACAACAAGGACATGCAAATAGTCTATCCTTCTTACCCAACTTTCTAGATCTCTTTTACCCAGAGCCTTTAGGAATTTGTCAGAATTTGATTGATTAGACTGAAAACAAATGCCCCGGGGCCAGATGTATGTTGTTGGTGTGACTTATCTATTGTTGATTACAGCTCAGTGAAAAATGGCTGACATTTCATGCCCCAAAGCATGGAGGTGGCCTTATTTAAGCTTGCTTATTTATTTATGTATTTATTTGTTTATTTATAATACTGAACAATCATTGACAAATTGGGACAAATTCACAAAAATTGGTTTCTCATATATATATTATATATGTATATTTTATATATATATCTAATATACATATATTTGGAAGAGCTTTTTAAATTTAAGTTTGGCTTTGCATCACATTCCCTCCAAATCATAATAAATAATTTTCAGATACAGTCGCCAAAAAAACCTGAAGTAGGAAGAAAACAGATGCATCTATTTACTCTTCACTATTTTTCTTTGGTTTCTAAGCTTCACTCATTTTTTAAAAAAATTTTAAAAAACAGTATTTTATTTTCAGGATGACATGGGACCCTGATAGTCAATGAAATCTGAGGCTCTCTGCTTTGAAAGATCATGAGCAATTAGGGATTGAAAAACAGTGGCTTCCAAGAATCTAGATGATAAATTATTAGGGCTCTGTGTACCTGAAGCACTGAGCTCTGACAGGATAAGGTGGCCTGAAAGGCCATGTAGCGCCACTGGAAATAATCTTTGTGACTGCACAATTTTTATAGGGAGTGACCTTGTCAAGATCACATATTGCTTCTTCCATTACTTTAAACATTATATAACATCCTTCCTTTATGTCTTTCTTCCGTCACTACTAAATACTACACATTTATTCAAAATAATTTGTTATCATTGTCCCTGAAATGGGAATAAAAATGCCAGCTGATACAGATGACTATTTGATATAAATGGTACTGTTTCCAAAGCTGAGAAAATATAGTGATCTTCAAAGAGAGAGGATGAGGGTACCAAATGCTAAGTTGAGGTCAGTCTTCAATCACCATTTAATCTTGATTTCACTAGTAAACACTGCATTTTTTTTTTCTTTCCTACATATACACCAGAGATGGAGATCAACATGAAACTCGTGAAATATTTAGACATAACTTTTAAGGATACTGAATTATTTTAACAGCCATTTTTGCATTTCTACTGCATGAGATACACTGCTAGAGGTGCTAGTGATATTAATATAAAATAATCAGTCCTACCGTCAAGGATCATGAATTATATCAGGGAGACTATAATAGATATGTGGACACAATGATCTGTCAACACAAACGAGGAGGCACTCTTCTCACAAAATATATTCAGAAACTTCCTTTGGAAATTTGGAGCAATAAGAAAATTTTACTACTTTCAGTGTGGCACAGAAAGAAGAACTGAAATTAAGTCCAAAGTAAATCTCTGGAAAGAAGAGACCAACAGGCAGTTTCAGGTAATTTCTTATACAACCTGCATAAATATCTGATTAATTTAATGAAAAAAAAAATCTTTCCCTTCTGTTCTTTCCTTGATAGAGACAAAACTTAAATATCTGATAAACTCAGTGTCTACAAATTATCTGATGCTTAACAAATCAATAAAAATATATTCCAATATTTAAATCATGTGTACATGTCTCTGGACAGATTTTTTGAGTGGTTCAGTGGAGAGATTATTAGGGACAGGAGTGTGGAGTTCAGGAGGGCAGTATGGTAAGAAAGAAAAACATTATAAAATGACATTTGCATTATGCTAGTCCAGAAGAGTGGTTCAGATATTAGTGTTTCAGTGGGGAAGTAGAGAGTTTTTTGCTATTTCTATTGTGGTATTGTAATAGAATTCCAGCAAGTCTTAAGGGTTAACTTGCTTTAGGTTAACATAATCTTTGCTTGATTATCTAAGGCCCTTGATCTGCAACAGAACTAATTTCCTTTCTTTGAGATTTGCAGACCACTGACCTTGGGAAATGAAGAACCAGAATTTTACCAGGCTACAAAGTCCAGCCAGTCTATTTGAAGATGCCTCAGCTTTCCATTTTCCATTAGAAAAAAAAAAAGTTTTTTTTAAGGTCACACAAATGACTTTACTGACCTCCCTTTATGCATCTGTACACCTTGCCCTCCTGTGCAGAAAGAACATAGTACTCTTACACAACCCCAGGGTATCAGACCTTCTTGCAAAAGCACCCCTGCGTACCAAGGAATCAGACCTCCTTGCACAACCCCTTCAGACACCAAAGAACTAGAACTCCCTGTACAACTGCCAGGCCCCAAGATAACTCTGTGGCTGGCATCCTTGAGTCTGCACATAATCAAGAAATGTCACAGATCACTGTACTCTCTTAACTGATTAAACCCCTTTAAGAACCTACGGGCCAGGCAGAAACCTTGGAATTGGCCTATGGACAAGAATCACCTTCTCCCCAGGTTGCTGTCCTCCTGAATAAAGCTCATGTTCCTTTCCAATCAAAATTCTTCTGTTGATTATTGAGAATTCCAGTAAAGGGCAGTCGAACTTGGCTTTTGTTAATAGTATATCTACTAAAGAGTAACTCACACCAGAAACTGGTTTCCAGGAAAGTAACATGAAAGATAAGCTAACTATGCTGAGTAATTTTCACACTTTCCCCCTGCTTTATAATTCTTTTCATGGTATCCCTGGCTATATCACATAGGAATGAAACTCTTCAAGCAGAATTTAATGTAAGAGTACTGGGTTGAACATTCAAAAATTTATTCTTAGGTCAAATTATTTGCAGATACCAGATTTAGGTCTTCACATTAATTTGGGGGACGAATTACTACAAAGGCATTAACTCATTTTTGCAAGGATAACTGTAGTTTAATTCTTCCCAATATATGGCTCCAGAAATAACTAGACTCACAGCATGCTTAATTTTTGTTTGCCTGCTCTTTCTTTACACACAAGTATACCTACATATGAAATGAGACCCTTATAGAGGCATTAGACAGCTCACATTAAATGGATATATCATCACATAGAAAGGTACTTACTACTTGGCCTGTTACAGGAAACGGTATCTTAACTGCTGAATTATGGGTAGTTTTTGAGCACAAGCAAATTCTTAAAGTGAGATCTTTTTCATTGCTTCCTTAATTTTTCCGAGTGGGAGGACATCAACCACACATGAGCTAGTTTCTATCCCTCATGGTGTAAGACTATGAACTTTCATCAAACGATATCAGAACTCCCTCTTCAGAAAAATCTAGAGGCTAGGTGGCCTAGATGAGGAGGTTTCAGGGACCTGGAAGAACTATAGGAATCAAGACAAATTACTGGTCATTCTGTTATTAGTTTGGTCCCAGAGCTTGGAGTCTTTTATGCTTGGTATGTTTTCTCTCACATCTCATATCCAATCTATGCTGACATTTTCTACTGTCCTACTAGTAATTAATGCATGACTTAATACTGAATCCTCCTTAGTCTCTCTTTTTCATAGTATGTATCACCTTCTAACACACTGTAATTAACTTGCTTCTTAATTAAACACTATTTCTGCCTCACTGCTAGAATGCAAGCTTTCTTTTTTTTAAGGTTTTATTCATTTATTTAAGAGAGAGAAAGAGAGCACGCACAAGCAGAGGTGGGTGCGGAGGGCAGAAGAAGAAGCAGACTCCCCACTGAACAGGGAGCCCAACGAGGGGCTGGATAGATCTTGATCTCAGCCAAAGGTAGATAGATGCCTAACTAACTGAGCCACCAAGGTGCCCCAATAAGCTTTACAGACCAGGAAGATGTGTCTGTTTATTTCCTGATTTATTTGAAACCTGCGGAGGTAATGCTTAATAAATATTTATTGATTGACTACATGAAGCTGACATCTGAGCAAGGACATAAATGTGGTAAAGGAATAAATCATGTGGCTATCTGCAGAGACTTTATTCCAGAAGTGGGGAAATGAAAATGCAAAGAGTCAAGATAGGAGTAGCAGGCACCAAGGACACCAGTGTGGCTAGAAGAATGAGTGATGGGGAAAGTACAGGAAATAAAGGCATATAGCTAGTAAGTGATGGATCCTAAATTTAAACCCAAATACTCTGGCTCAGAGTCTGTGCTCTTAACTATTCAACTTAAATTAATATCCAACTCTATCATTTACTAACTATATGATTTGGAACAAGATTCATGAATACTCTCAATCTTAGTACCCCAATGAGTGATATAGAGCTAACTACCTCCTAATAGTATTATAGGAATTAGGGGAAATACTGCTTGATAAAATGCCTTATAAATGTATTAGTAAATATTAGACCTTCTTTCATTCCATGTCTATTCTCTGACTCAGTGGTTATACTGAATTTGTATGGTCAAAGAAGAACTCAAAAAAAAAAAAAAAAAAAGCCCATTTGTCCCCAAATCTAAACCTGAGAACCATTAGCCAACCTAACCCACCACACTGATGTCGAATAATATTCTGAAGGATACAAGGCAAGAATAAATTCTTAAGGAAATTCAGGTTAAAATGAACTGGCACTTGATCAATTGTCTAATCAGGGAATTACCCAGGGATGGACAATGAATTTTGAGTAATGATTTAGCTTTCTGTCAGCCTCCAGATAGCTAAGTTTCCCATTTAAGAAAAGTCTGTCTTGAGAGATAAGGACCCAAGGCAAAAATAATCCTAATTACAATCCCAGGCAGGGGACCTCGACTTTCACACTGAGGGGTTGACACCAGTTGTATTCCTTGTGCCTCTTTTTAACTCACATGGAAGAAATTAGCGAGCATTTGCTTATTGTACTGGAGATTAACTTTACTACATGGAGTATGAACCCACCAACTCAAGATTTAAAGGATTACAGGACTTTCCAAGAAATTTTGACTTTCAATAACTCAGAATATTTCTGTAGTATAGTAATAATCCACGCTTGTGGTCAACGTGGTAAGTATTTAAAGTCTTACATTTAGGGAGGAGATCACATTTAAACATCATTGAAAATGGTGGGGGATTCAGATTTATCTTAATTTGGTTTCTTTACCTAAGTCCTGCTCTCCAACTCATTAAAAGCAAATTCATTAAGTGCGGTCACTTTCCTGCCAAAGCTGCTCCCTCCCCCCACCAGCACTTAAAACTTTGACATACCAATCACAGTCCAGATAGATTGAAAAGATGTGCTATTTGATAGATTCCAGAAGGAAAACTTCTACTATTTTAGATGAAAGTCCAGATGTGGAATTGCAATTGGGAAATAACAATCGGGACTGACATCCATTAGGCAAAGCAAGGTAGGCTATACCAAGAGACCACAAAGTACTTTCAAGAGCCCATGAAAATTCTTTTAATTTCCCTTAAAATCAAAAAGAACAGTATTTAGGATAAAGGGAATGTTTTTCATATACAGTATTAATATATCCTTTGTACCAATGTGATTATAAAATATAATCTTTATATTTTTTATGGGGAAGGCAAACGTGTTTAGGGCCCATGTAAGTCATAATGTGATAAAGAACTCAAAATATGTTTGATGTTTGGAATATGAACATAGCCAAGGGTCATCTTTTTGAAATGTACCTCTTCATTAAGAAGACAAGGCTAAAGATTCAACTTGGAGGCACAGTCATATTGACAAAAAGCCACCAGCATAGGAAACCCACCTGAGGCCTTGATTTCTTAATCCTAGTTTGTTCTGGTCTGGACATCTGGGTCTATTACTTCCCTTCTGTTCCTAAACTGGATTTAGTTGTCTAACTCTTCATTCTTCTAAGCTGAGATGGTTTTATTTGGTTTTTTTTTTGTGTTGTTTTTTTGTTATTATTTTGTTTTGTTTTAACCTCATTTTAATTTACTGGCTTTGCTTTATTCTAAATTTGTACTTTTAATTCAGAGATGTGGTCTTCAGACTGGAAAGCAAAACCATAGTTGTTTTGTAGGAGTGGGTCATGCTTCAAATCTTGAGTGTAAGAGAAAAGGTAGTCTCCCCTAAACTAATGTAGCTCTAACAATAAAACAAGCTAATTCTCTATCATCTCCTGTGGGAGGCCGCAATAAGGCTTGAGACGAGCACCAAACCAGGCCCTGACTTGTGCCTCCTTTAAAGTCTGAATAACCTAACAAAAGGTTTAGGATGGGAAAAGTGGAGTAACACTGAGAAAGGGTCTGTGCTCTGTGTTGTACGCTGGCCTACGTGACTTCCCACATGCTTGCTAAACAAATGAGAACAATTCAGTTGGGGTCAAAAGTTCATTGCTGGTCTTTGCTGCCCTAGTACTGCTCATAAATTACTTTCAGGTTTGCTGTATCAATACAGAACAATTGTATTGGCATCAGCCATTTAGCATCATGAGGTCTGCTTATAGTTAAATGTGAAACTTATTATGGGAACTCATGATTGTTTAACTAGGCACAGGTGTATTGCTTCTCCTATCATTATATATATGGCCTTAGTGCTTTGAATAAACTTAGTACTGTTGGACATCATCCTCAGTGCTCCTCCTGCCCCCATCTCTTTGTCTCTTAATTTCTTTTCACCATCCTCTTACCCTCACGTTTCCTGGTCGATTTGTCGCGCCAGCCGTGACAATCTCCAAAATTCAAAAAATTTCTATTCATCCCTCAGAAGGGAAGAGATAAAGATGTGATGTTATTTTTCATTGTTAATGTTTTAATTACTATTATTTTAAAATACTAGTCCTTGCTCCTCAGCAGGCAAGTAAAAAATGACATATAGTATGTGCTTAATATGTTTTCTTATAATGGACATAAGAAATCAGGCCTGCAAAGCCTAATTCTTAGAGGTGGGCCTTTTTTATGTCATTATTTCATTCATTCAATTAATCAATTCAATTGAATTCAATCATTCAATCCAATTTATTGATATATTCAGTACAAAAAATATTTAAGATATATTCTAAGTATGGCTTAAATTTTATGTTGCATTTATTTTGCACTATTTTGGTTCTATACCTTAAGTACTCATTTCCTTTGGATGACTGATATTTTACATAACTTTAAACATATCTGATATCAAGAAGTTTAGTTTACATCAGTTGGAGGAGGGAGTTTCTCAGACTTCATGGATGTTATAAATAGAATCTACTGATATTAATGTGTTGCCTTTTACCTTTCTCTGGAATGGTGCTAAAATACCTGTGATACCAGGGAATCAACAATGGGCCTATGGGTCCAGGCTTGTAAGCGAAGATTCAGAAAAGAAAAGTCAAGATACTATAGATAATTCAGAAAAACACAAGGTAAACTTTAGATAAATTGGAGCTTTATTAATCCTTTGAGAATCCAAGAATATTTTAAGGCATGCAAGGGAGTGGCAACAGCTAATAAATAATTTACTTATTGCATTTTCCAGAATAAAACCCGTTATAAAACCTCTGTGTTGGTCATGGAAGAGGAAGAGCGGGACTGGGGGATTGTGAAGGGCTTTTCAGAACCTCAGTCTGCAGTTAACACACTATATTCACATATCACTGGCCAGAACCAGTCACCTGCCCTGTTAGTTTCTGGGGCCAGGGACACCCAGAGTAGGGTTGTCAGCAGTAGCACACAAGGACCTCCAGTTGAATTTGAATTTTAGATAAATAACAGTAATTAACTTATACCTAAAATTGTCCTCATTTAACTGAAATTCAAATTGACCTAATCATCCTGTATGTTATCTGGCAAGCCTCTCACTAAGTAAAGGGACATTGGTAGGCATTTGCTTTTGTCTGGAGTAACATATTCCTTCCCTTGGGGAATTCTGTGGGCACCCTTCAAAGCACACTATGTTTGTTAGTCCTGTCTTGGGTGATTGAAGAAAGCTATTTAGTATTTTTATTCCTCAACTTCTACTCTTCTTTTCTAATAATAGGGTTTTTGTTTTTTTGTAAAAACATGGTTTACAAACCAGCATTAGAGCTACCTGTATGGTAGTAGAGTAAATTTAGCTCGCTAAAGTATGTCCTGAGGTGTCTGCAGATAGTACCTATTGACTTTTGTTGAAGGGCAAAGTTTGACTCACAGAAATAGCACAACTTGCCCCTAAGGCTATATTCCATGAAGAGAGCAAAGTTTAGAATGGATGAACAGCTTTAAAGTTACACTGGAACAGAATCAATAGTCCAGGGAATCAAACTTTCAGAAACTAGCTTTAAAAGTTGGTCTGAGGAGATGTGCATGAATGTGAATTTCAAGAGAAATAATTTATGCAGAGGAAGAAATGTCTGGGGGGAAAGAGGTGAAAGGACAGGTCATATATTCAGGAAAGTGAATACCAAAACTATTTCTGTGGTTTGGGGAAAGATTAATTCCTAAAATCCAATAGTTGGGTAAGAGACAAAATGAACAAAGTGAATAAGATGAATGGAACAAAGGACCAGGTGTACAACATTAATTGAGATAGTGTGTATACAACCTGCTTAGACCAGTTCCTGATTTATAAAGGTTTAGTAATTATTAGCCATTATTATTCACTTTCATAGATCTCTAGATAAATTTTTTCTATAATTGAACCTTTATTAAATTCAGGAGTACTTAAAATTTATAAAGTCTTAAAATTTTCTGTTACCAGGTGGTAGTTATGACTTAGGGGTGTAACAACCCTCCTTTGACAACTTTGGTAAGATAAAAAATATGACATTATTAAATGGAAAAGTGCTAGATTACTTGCAAGAAATATGATTGTGTTGAGGGAATTGTAACTAACTAATTAACTAACTAACTAAAATACCCACATGTTAATCCAAGCAATGTTCACACAAATATTCAATTTTAGTCCCTCTCTCAAAGTTTCCAGGCCTTTGGAGAAAGTGCACAGGACAATTAAGCCAAAATGCATAGTTTACTAGCTGTAATAACTATTTTTAGTAGTCAACATAGTTTGAGGGGATTATTAGAAAGGGTCACTGTGAGATATAATTGAGGTGATACCTACAAAGTACCAACAATATGGTATGCCACAAATGAGTAGCTGCTTTTATTGTATTCATTGTATTCATTTATTATATCACTATCATTTTAATATAATGGCTCCCCTAATCTAGTATCACAGAATCAATACAAAGTCTTTCTTTCTCTCCATCCCATACCAATCTACACAAACCTCTCTAGGCAAACTTCTTGTCATTATCACCCAATGATTCCATTTGCATTTTTACCTCTTTTTCCTGTAACTGGGCCCATGTCTATTCTTTTCACCTAACTAGGTTTTATTTACACTCTTGAGTGGAATTTAAATTTCACAATTTCTGAACACTACCCTAAGAGTCCCAAAGAGATCTCTGTCTTCCCAATCTCATTTGACACCATATTGTCTAGAAAGGCTTAAATTCTAACTCCATGTACTACTAACTATAAGAAGTAATTTTCCTCATCTATAAAATGGGGATACTAATTACATCTATCTTAAGAAGTTGTAAAGATTAAATTATAATATAAATATGCTTGATTCATAAAGCTACTTATTAAATGTTAATTCCCATCACAACTCCAGGCACCAGATGTTGTTAACTCTGCAAATGTATGTACATCGTACCTAACTGTATTTTCAGTTCCTTTAAAAACACCCAACATATTCTTTATATGTATGTACCCATTTTGGTTCCCAGTACCATGCTTTTTTTGGTGCCCAGTACCAGCTTTTCATTTAACATGTTAAGCCAGTATTTGTAAGACCTGTTGATATGAAGATTTTAAAAGCATTGAGTGGCCATGGGTCTCTGTGGTGATGGAATTTTTCTGTTATTTTGCCTGTATGGATATCAATATCCTGGTTATGATACCGTACTACAATTTTGTAAAATAATACCATTGTGGGAAACTTGTAAAAGATAGGCAGGATCTCTTAGATTATTTTTTTAAAACTCCATTTAAATCTACAATTATTTCCAAATAAAAATAATTATTTTAAAATAATAAAATATATAATAAACTTTAAAATATGTTGCAAGTTGACTACATTTGTTTGTTGTTTCTTTTCTTTGGCTCTGGCAACAATCTGTTTTTGTTTTACATAAATTAAGGGGCTGCATATAAAATTTTTTTAAATAGAATGCACTAAAAAGAATGAAGCACTGACCCATGTAAGTACATTTGCCTTTTTTGGTAAACCATTAAAACCATTAAGGCATTTAAGATTGTTGGGTGCTTGGGAGTTGTATATATTCAGGGGCTCCAAGTTAGTTTGAAGACTTTAATTTTCACTTTCTTTGCCAATGTAATGCCTTATTTGCCATTGATGTCTCCTCTCTTTGAGAGTCATTTCACCTTCCCAAACTTTTTACCTCTTTGCACACAACCCATCTGTGATCTTTCAGGCCAACTGCAATGGAAGAGAGCCATCCTGAGCTCACTGTGGATTCAGCCACCTTCCTCTGCCCTTGAGCACCTGGGTCTTTTGGAAATGACTTCATTTGTTTTTCCTTTCTTTCTTTACTTTTTTTTTTTTCTGAAGAAAATACAAAGTTTTGTATTATGTTGAAGATCTGAACAAAAGAAGCCAAAGTGACTAGGAAATCATTTTACCGGGCTCTCAACTGTCATTTCAGACAGACAGTTTAGAGGGGCCTAATTGAAGCTCAAACATGAGAGAAGTCCCTCTCCGGCTGCTGTGTCCCTGAGATGGGGTCAGGTTTCATAATCCCAACTCAAATCCTATGGCATTTCTAGTATTCTCTGGTATTATTATCTAAAGTAAGTGCACCCACAATACCCAGGAATTCAATCACTAGGTAATGTTCTATGTGTTTAGATATATATGCAGGGACTGGTGGTTTTATAATGTAACTTCACGTCTAAGCATTTTATTAAAAGGTGTTCTTCAGACAGTGAATTTGGAATTGTAACAGGATTATGAGCTCTCTTCCTTGGAGACTAGTACTCCTATAATCATCATCATTATCATCATCCTAAATATTGAGAGACAGCAAACACTGCATTATACAATCTATTTGGGAAGCTTTTTAATTCTCAGGATGTTCCAAATTGAGGTAGTAGCCTGACTTCCTGAAGCCTACCCTACCAGAATTTTGTAAAAATAGAAAGACAGGAAAAGAAGAAGGAAGAAAGAATTACATATGTCAACCTCCCTCCTTTCTACCTCAACCACTCTTACCATTGGGAAAATAAAGCATAACACTCCCTCTTCTCACACTGCAAACTATAGAGCATCCTTCTGTGGCTTATTTTCTTCTTCACTGAACTGTGTGTTATGTTTCACTTAAATAAACTTGGATAAAATAAGAAATGTGGTTGGGTGCACAATTTGAATTGCCCCAGGCTGATCTTTCTTTAGGTGACCTCGATAACGGAAAGAATATTAGAGTGGATATATATGTGTGTGTGTTTAGGGCACAGAAGGATATCTGGAAGGATACACCCAATTTGATAACCTTAAGGAGTAGAAGTGGGAGAACCAAAACTGGGGCAAGGGAATTAAAGGGTTTTAAGTTTAGGGGTGCCTGGGTGGTGCAGTGTGTTAAAGCCTCTGTCTTTGACTAAAGTCATGATCCCAGGCTGCTGGGATCGATCGAGTCCCGCATCAGCTCTCTGCTCCGCGGGAGGCTGTTTCCCCCCACTCTGTCTCTGCCTACTTGTGGTCTCTGTCAAATAAATAAATAAAATCTTTAAAAAAAATAAATAAAGGGTTTTAAGCTTGAAAGATATTTCCAAGGCAGTCTTTCTCTGATTATCATGCTTGTACCCATACTGAGAGCAGATAATCCCAAAATGCACTTCTGCAGAGTTGTTCACATGGGAAATACGAATAATGTGGTTAAGAGATCATCTTCATCATTTTTTTTTTCCCAGATCTGAGGTCTCAGCAACGGCTCATGCCTGCTTGCAGATATTTAGACAAATGTGTTGATAAAGGCAATTGATTATGGCCATTTAATTCTCTGTTGATTATCTTTGAGGGTTTTTGTGATGGCCTCTTCCCCTCTCTTTGCTTAATCCTATTGTTCCCAAACTGAATAGGCTGCCTCTATAAATATAATTTACTATGTCTGTGACAGTCAAGACTTCTAATAAAATGACTACAACATTGTCCAAAGGCAGGAACAGCTGTGGTTGTTATTAAGCAAGTTATTACCTGCAGAGGTGTTCATTTAACAGCTTCTAAAACCTTTTGTGAAGTAAAATAACATGAAGTGATTAAAAGGAGAGAAAGAGAGTAGAAGTTTGGGACTTAACCTCATCAGTTTAGCTCTTTAAAATGGTACAAATTTTAAATTAAAATATGGAAAGTAAGAACATATCAAAAAATGTTCAGAATTTTCTATTTGTATTTTCTTAAATTTTCCAAATGCTCTGATCCTTTTTTTGCCTGTGATGCAGAGCATCTAAAATATTCTGATTAAATTATTAACTTACCCAATAAACTTGAAAATTACCTTGATCTTTCACCTATTTTTGACACTTCTTTAGGTAGAGCCATGATACAGAGAATGGAGGCATGTTGGAAGAAAATATTACGCTTCTTTTTAATTGCTTATTATTGTTACTGCTTTCTGAAATACTTGAATGATCCACAGCAAAAGATATATCGGCACAGAAGAGAGTAGAACATTAACCAGTTCAACTTCTCTTTTCCCTTCCACAGTATTGATCTCAAGAGTAATACCTAACAAACCACCTACATACTGGTATCTGTCTCAAAATTTATGCACTTCCTGAGGAACTCAATCTGTAAAATGTCCTAAGCAATGTCAAAAGACAACAATCTGGAAGATAATATTTATAACATTTATCACAGAAAAAAGACTAATACATTATGTAAAAGAGATCTTTTTAAATGTTGGGGATGGGGTGCTTGGGTGGCTCCGTCGATTAAGTGTCAGACTCTTTTTAAAAAATATTTTATTTATTTATTCGACAGAAAGAGAGAGAGAAAGCAGCAAGCACAAGCAGGGGGAGTGGCAGAGGAGAGTTGGAGAAGCAGGCTCCCCGATGAGCAGCAAGTCCAATGGAGGACCCTGAGCTGAAGGCAAATGTTTAATTGACTGAGCCACCCAGGTGCCCCTCTAAGCTATAATACTGACACAAATTTAAAAAAGTTTGATGACATATTACATTGGTGAGGCTGTGGGAAAATAGTCAGATTCATATATCAGTGGGAATGCAAATTGCCACAACCACTATGGAAAGGAATTTTGCAGTAGCTAATTAAATCTACATGTATGTTTACTTTTTGATCCAGCAATTCTATTTCCAGGAATTTACCATGAAGATACAACTCTAACAATACAAAAAATATAGAAAGGATTTTTTTTTCCTATCGTTTGTCATTGCAAAATATTGTAGACAACCCACAACAAACTATATCATAGTTCAATGCATTCATAAGAAAAACTGGGGAAGATCTCAATGAAGTAATATGGAATGATTTCTTGTATATATTAATTATAAAAAACAAGGTACAAAAAAGCATAGAGTATGCTACTTTTTGTGTAGGAAAGGAAAAGAAATATGAAAATATGTACATATTTGGTCATATGTGTGTAAAAGGAACCAAAAGAAGCATGAAGCAGATATTTATGAACTTGGTTAACTACAGGGGCGAGTAGTAATGCAGTTTAAGGATTCCAGCAGTGGGGTGGAACGGGGAGTTACATTTGTTTCAATAAAACTTTTCACATATGTTTAGAAACCACTGATGTTTTACATATTCAACAATAAACTTAACAACAACAACAAAAAGGAACAAAATAGAACCCAAACAGAAATAAATCAATTTAATTCTATTTCCAATGAATATACAACCGCACTAAGGGAAAGCCAGAATTAACTCTACTAACTTGAACACAGTTTTGATGATTGTTGGGGAAATACAACTGAAAACATAGTTTTCTAACCCTTCAAGCCCTCCGTGAAGGTAGTGGGAGAAAAAGAACAGTTTTATTACTGAATAACCATTAAATCAGAATGTGATATGCAACACAGGCAATTCCCTAAGACATTGCAAAGACAGAAAGAAATTTTACATTTTTAAATTACCAGGAAGACACAACCTGTTCCATACATGTTTTCCAGATAACAATAACTAGTCCTTACTAGTCCCCACCAGCACATTTTATCACATATAGTCCATCCTACCTTTACTTGTTAATTGGGATAACCTTCAGTGTTAGTTAACTGGCCTTGTACAAAAGAAGAATAAACTTCTCATATCTTAATGAAAGCAGGTAAATTTGCAACTTTGAGCCAAGTGCCAACTGAAGTTAGGGCCCTACACTTCTGTAGAAACAGGGCGATAGTAGCCTTATTTCTATTGTTATTTGTTTATAGTCCCATTTCCTTGAGAAAAATGTTCTTAGATTATGAAACTAGCAAGAACATTAAAAAAAAGGGGGGGGTTAATACACTTAGAACTAATTCACAAAGAAAACATTCTAAGAAAGGGGGGAGAAGGGGACATGCCAGTCCTTATTTTTTTCAGGATGAATTGAGCCTTTTATTTTAAATATTTGTCTTTACACTATATAGTATCAGTATAAAGACAAAAAAAAAAAAAACCTGTAAACAAATACTGAGCTATGGCTAGTAGGTTTGTTTCCCACAGTAGTATGAAATAGCAATTCTGAAAATATTTTCTGTGTTTTCTATTGCTGGAAGAACAAGTACATATACGAAGGATAGTAGGTACCAAGTATCTCACTATTTGGGAAGGAAATTACAAATATGAAAAAGCAAAAAGCCAAAATGCACCCTATGGTGCCGGACTGGAATTGGAGGTATCTGTATCAACTCGTGGATATAAAGGTAGCTAAAGAGGAAGAAATCTGTCTTCACACACATACATCTTCCTAGCTCTACCATGGAGAGGGTCTGGATGAAATAATGCTCCAGTAATAATGACTTGTAGCCTTGATCTTGACTATAAAATATCATTTTGCCTTAAAAGTAGTCTGATCTCCTTGGAAAAATTGCTGATTAAAGAGATGAAATGGAAATTTACAGGATAAGGCAGAAACATCTTTTTGATTCAGGAAGAAAGGAAATGCTCAAAGACTGTGAGAACAAGCAGCCAGCTTGGAAAGATTCAAACTGGATAAATTTTAAATAACATGAGAATCAAAATTAATACAAAGTATAATGGATTATAAATCATGGAATAAATAATAATCAATGGGTCCACATTGACAGAAATATAAATGAAAGATTAGATAAAAACAAAGAGAATAGAAATCTCTTCAGGAAAGGTAGAAAGTATGACTGAGTTAAGAAAATCATAATTTGGCAATTATCAGAATAATTCTTTATCCCAGCAAGAATAATCAATGGATGCTAACTGAAACTAATAGGGGAAAGTTTGTGAGGAACAGAGAGTTCTCAAACTATTTTCTCAAAAGTCTTTTATTAAATCCAAGAGAAAAATCAGTAACTGTAAAGTGGAAAAACCTGGCAGACACCAGCTTACCCTAGTGATCAAAACTAACATAATCAATAATGTGCGATGATACACTAAGAAGGGAATAGCATCAATTCTGCAGTATTCCTGGCAAAAATGTATAATAATCTAATCATAGGAAATTTCAGAACCTAAACTGAATGATGTTCTACAAAATAACTCATCTTTAGTCTTCAAAATGTCCGTGTCTATAAACAAAACATAAAAAACATACAAACAAAGAAGAGCTAACATGTAGTGCCAGATTAATGGAGGCCATAGAAGTTCTTAGACTTGGGGTGAACTAAAATAAAAACACAAGGATATTACTGGTACAAGAGATACAATTTGAACATTGAGTAGTGGATTTGGTAATAGAATTGTATAAATGGTAAACCACTGATTTTAAGTGTAGTTTGGTTCTGTAAGAGAATATTTAGTTTCTTAGGAAATACACATTATAGCTCTTTGGGGCACTGCATCACAATGTATGCAAAGTATTCTCAAAAGGTTTAGGAAATATTTATGTAAATGTTACATAAGTATTTTCTAAACTATTATTACATAAATATTATATATAACTAATAATTATATATAAAATAAACAATATATTATATGTAATTATTTTCTAAAACCATATATATTCACACAGGCAAAGACAGAAAAAGAAAGAATCATCAGCCCAACAGGGTGAAATATACACAACTGGTGAATCTGTATAAAGTGTATATGGCAGTCCTTGGTACTGTTCTTGTCAAATAACTATAAATTTGAAATTACATTAAATGAAAAGTTATAGAAATTATATTTTAATAAATAGAATATGATTAATATTCCTAGGCCTGTGTTTTCTAATGCTAGAAATATGTATATATATGTGTGTGTATATATATATGTATATACACATATACACTCACACACATTTCTAGCATGTGTGTGTCACACACACACACACACACACATTTAGCAAAAATGAGGTGATACTGTGGCAGTTGTCTACGCTGGAGACCAATTAATAATAATAAATATAATGGGCAATCACTGAATACTTACCACAGCGTAGTGATAATTCTCTCTTTATTTGCATTATGTAATTCTCACAACAATCTTTCAATACAGGTAGTATCTTCATTTTACAGAAGAGATTTAAAAGAAGTTAAGTAATTTTCTATGGGTCGCTGAACCAGATTGACAGATTTGAATTCTAAGGCTTAGTTCATAATTATAATGCTTCTTCTTTTACTTCTTTTTAGAATTGATTTATTTTTCTCACGAAGGTAGAATATATTTTTTTGAACACAACAAAAATAAGTTATAGACCAAACAGATAAAGGGGTGTGTTTAGGTGAGATATATTTTTTAGTAGTTTATCTTGGATTTCTGGTAAGCAAATTTGGAAAGGCAAAGGATCTAGAAATATTTACATGGTAGCAGACTAATGGTTATGTTCTGAATGCTTACTTTTTATTTTCTTTCAAAGAAGAAAGGCAGATTATTTGTATCTGAGGTATCCAAATAGCAAAGTTTCAAGGAGGTATCTATGCAAATTTACCCACCAATATCTCAAGATACATAGAAAACTACTCTTAAAGGCTACAATTTAGATGTACTAGAATTTGTTTCTTCCCTCTTTCCTGCTACATCTCCTATTAGCTACACAGTGCTAGAGGATAAGTGATCCCATACCTGGACACTGGGTCATTATTTCAATCTAGAAAGGTATTCTAACAACTGGAAACATAACTACAATATGAAAACAAAGTCGTGTATATTAGTGGAAAGATCTACTTAATCAAGTATGAGAGGTTAAAGGGGAAGATAAATGTCCACATATGTTAGTAACAACTACATGTGCTTCATACTATATTTTAGATTTTTTTGAATTACTTTTGAAGGGACTATCTTCTAGTGACATTAAGAGTCCTCTCATTCATTTATTATTACCCCATTCACTTTATTCAGTTCTATCAAACACAGGAAAAGCAAACTTTCCGAATTGTCCTATCTGGTTCTTTGTATTTTTCTAAGCCTCACAAATGCTTTTGCCTCCTGTTTTTTTCCTCTATTTGCAATTCAAATTCATTTGACATTGCCTGACAGGGTTTCAAGATCAAAGGCAATGAACAAATTCTGAAGACCTCCCAATCTAGTTGTGATATTCCTACCTAAATATATATTATGCCATTGTATTTAATGGGCTTGCTTTGATTTAGAAGTGCAGTGATAAGTAGAGTAGTAGAGAAGAGGGAATAAACTTGCCATGGTTATCATGTTTGAGTCTGGGCTTCATGTTGAGTAAACATTCAAGAGATGGATGGAGAAAGAGAATGCCAGGAGAAGGACTCCTAATCTGAGGGATGCAGTTAATCTTTAAGATTCCAAGTCAAAGATACAAGAAGAGATGTGAGGGAGTCTGGGTCTCAACAACAGTCACATCTGGATACAAATCAGACAGTTAACAAGGGCAGCAAGCTGGATATTATTGAGGAAGACAAAAGAGAATATTCACCCCAGATGACAGAGATGTCCAAGTGGAAGCATCTAGATGCAAGAGACCAAGGAGGACAGAGAACCCCTTATATGAAATATGCCACCCAGATCCCTGTAGTCTTTGACTAATGGGGGCTTTGCCACCTCGCAGAGATTGTAGCCGGAGTTTAAAGCTGCACATTTGTATTCCAAATCCCACCTATTAATAATTGAGACAATCAATTAAATGCCAATATTTTTTTTTTAGACATACAATGTGCCCAGTATGGTAGTGCTATGTTAGAAAGGATCAAAAAGAAAGAGAAAAAATTCATGTTAAAGTCTGAGTTCAAATAAATGAAATAGCTGCAAATCTTGCTCAACTTAGCAAAATGCTTCTCAAAATACTAATGAAGGAAAATTATCATAGAAAATGTAAGTCTTGGAAATCAGTAGTGTGTTTGCCACATTACAGTAAGTTTGCTGCAAAATATACCATATTTTGAAAAAAAATCAGAATGGGACACATCAATTTACAATCACTCTCTTATTCATGTATTTCTCATAAACTTAGTATGTGAAGAAATAAATTTCTTATAAATGGAATATTTTTATAGGGGAAAAAATAAATTGAAACTTTCTTCAGCCTTGTATGACATGTCTTGATTTTCATTATTATAACGAATATTTTTAATCCAAGGACTTTAATTCCTTATGCTTCATTTTCATCTGTAACTCTTGAAACCTGGGGCCAATTCAGTTAGGGGCCAGGAGAATTCAGTACAAAATGGCTCAAATGACAAATGGCCTAAAGAGAAATACTTTACTGACATGAGAAACCACATAGGACAGCAAAATTAACTTTTTAAATATGCCCCCTCTTTTGAGCCTACAAATTCTAAAATGTTTCTGCATATCATATTGAAATAATGACATAATTATAATAACTCTTCTAGTACTTACAGTGACAAATTTATTCCTAGTTAATTCATTTGTTTTTATGTAGAGACTTCCATTGGATCGTGCTTTAATTCAGTATTAACCATGCTATTATTTCAAAGTGTTTCTAACTCGGCAATAAATGTTGGTGATTTAGTTATAATTAAATAGAAATGAGTATATGAAAGCCTAATGAAGTTCAGAGAAATATTCATTATGTTTCAATACATTTATATTATCTACTCGCTCAATAAATTGTCATACCTCTATTGTAATTAACTAGGAATTAGTTCATTTAATTTTTTAAAAAACAATTTCTGGTCTCAGAATTCTTACTTTGTTATACATCCATTGAAAACCTAATTGAGAGTGCAAGAAACATATCTTCTAATGAGTCAAAACAAAAAAAAAAGTAGTTTAGCACTGCAAGTGAATTATAATTGACTGCAACTGTTTATGGAATCATGATAGATTTGTAGCATTCAACATTTTTCTGCATTGACTGTCTCTGATACTAAATGTCTCTACATATTTTAGAGTTCAGTGCTTGATCAAATACTGTAATTCTATTTCTTTCCTGTCTTTTGTTACCTGATATGAAGGCATTATCACATTTGTTCGTGTCAGTGAGTCATTTTCGGTTTCTAAAGGGTGAGATCTTTTCCTTATTTCATGTTGCTGTGTTTTTATGCATTCGCCTGGCTGGGCAGAGCATGTCTTTCTTTCCCTCCACCCCACAATATCAGAACCAAAGTGTGGATAATGCTAGGAATTAACTGAGTGGCTACAGATTTTTCTTTTGTCATCCTCATCTTCTCCGACAACGTCTTCCTCCTTCTTTTGCTCCTTTGGCAGGTTTATTGAAGTATAATTCACATGCCCTATAATTCCCTAAACCATTTAAGGTATACAATTTAATATTTTCTAGTATACTCACAGATATGTGCAACCACCATCACAGTCAGATTTGGTTCATATTAAGCACCTCAAAAAAACAAAAAAACAAAACAACAAAACCCAAAACCCATACTTTTATCACTTTTCCTATCTCCCCTTCCCCCAGCCCTATAAGCACTAACCTACTTTCTGTCTCTATGGATTTCTCGATTCTGGACCTTTTATATGAATGGAATATCATGTCATATGTGGTATTTTATGAGTGGCTTCTTTAACTTAACCTAATGTTTTCAAGATTCATCCATATTGTAACATATATTACTATGTTATTACTTTCTATGACCAAATACTATACCATTACTATTACATGTATATACCATATTTTCTTTAACCATTTGTTAGCTGATGGACATTTGGTTTGTTTCTGTCTTTTGACTATTATGAATAATGTTGTTTATATATATTTATATCCAAGCTTCGGTGTTTCATTTCTCCTGCAGATATAAATAGGAGTATACTTGCTAGATCATATGGAAAGTGTATTTTCAACATTTTGAGGAAAAGCCATCATTTTACAGCCAAAGTGATTGCATCATTTGACATCACCATCAGCATGGTATAAGGGTTCTAATTTTTCCACATATTCAACATTTGTTATTAAATACCTTGTTGATTAGAATCATCTTAATGGGTGTGAAATGGCATTTCATTTTGTTTCTCATCTGCATTTCCTTGATGACTACTAGGGTTGAGTATTTTTTATGGGCTTATTGGCCACTTATATACTTTCCTCATAAAAATGTCTATTCAGATCCTTTGCCCATTTTTTTTTAATTTTTAATTTTTTATAAACATATAATATATTTTAATCCCCAGGGGTACAGGTCTGTGAATCGCCAGGTTTACACACTTCACAGCACTCACCATAGCACATACCCTGCCCAATGTCCATAACCCCACCCCCCTCTCCCAACCCCCCTGCCCCCGGCAACCCTCAGTTTATTTTGTGAGATTAAGAGTCACTTATGGTTGTCTCCCTCCCAATCCCATCCTGTTTCATTTATTCTTCTCCTACCCCCTTAACCCCCCATGTTGCATCACCACTTCCTCATATCAGGGAGATCATATGATAGTTGTCTTTCTCTGCTTGACTTATTTTGCTAAGCATGATACCCTCTAGTTCCATCCACATTGTCGCAAATGGCAAGATTTCATTTCTTGTGATGGCTGCATAGTGTTCCATCATTTATATACACCACATCTTCTTTATCCATTCATCTGTTGATGGACATCTAGGTTCTTTCCATAGTTTGGTTATTGTGGAAATTGCTGCTATAAACATTCGGGTGCACATGCCCCTTTGGATCACTACGTTTGTATCTTTAGGGTAAATACCCAGTAGTGCAATTGCTGGGTCATAGGGTAGTTATATTTTCAACATTTTGAAGAACCTCCATGCTGTTTTCCAGAGTGGTTGTACCAGCTTGCATTCCCACCAACAGAGGAGGAGGGTTCCCCTTTCTCCGCATCCTCGTCAGCATCTGTCATTTCCTGACTTGTTAACTTTACCCATTCTGACTGGTGTGAGGTTATAACTCATTGTTGTTTTGATTTGTATTTCCCTGATGCCAAGTGATATGGAGCACTTTTTCATGTGTCTGTTGGCCATCTGGCTGTCTTCTCTACAGAAATGTCTGTTCATGTCCTCTGCCCATTTCTTGATTGGATTATTTGTTCTTTGGGTGTTTAGTTTGCTAAGTTCTTTATAGATTTTGGACACTAGTCCTTTATCTGATACGTCATTTGCAAATATCTTCTCCCATTCTGTCAGTTGTCTTTTGGTTTTGTTAACTGTTTCCTTTGCTGTGCAAAAGCTTTTGATCTTGTTAAAATCCCAATAGTTCATTTTTGCCCTTGCTTCCCTTGCCTCTGGTGATGTTCCTAGGAAGATATTGCTGCGGCTGAGGTCGAAGAGGTTGCTGTCCTGTGTTCCCCTCAAGGATTTTGATGGATTCCTTTCTCACATTGAGTTCCTTCATCCATCTTGAGTCTATTTTCGTGTGTGTGGTGTAAGGAAATGGTCCAATTTCATTTTTCTGCATGTGGGCTGTCCAATTTCCCCAACACCATTTATTGAAGAGGCTCTCTTTTTTCCATTGGACATTCTTTCCTGCTTTGTCGAAGATTAGTTGACCATAGAATTGAGGGTCTATTTCTGGGCTTTCTATTCTGTGCCAGTACCATGCTATCTTGATGATGACAGCTTTGTAATAGAGCTTGAAGTCCGGAATTGTGATGCCACCAACTTTGACTTTCTTTTTCAATATTCCTTTGGCTCTATTCGAGGTCTTTTCTGGTTCCATATAAATTTTAGGATTATTTGTTCCATTTCTTTGAAAAAGATGGATGGTACTTTGATAGAGATTGCATTAAATGTGTAGATTGCTTTAGGTAGCATAGACATTTTCACAATATTTATTCTTCCAATCCAGGGGCATGGAACATTTTCCCATTTCTTTGTGTCTTCCTCAATTTCTTTCATGCGATCCTTTGCCCATTTTTAAATTGGGTTATTCATCTTTTATTAAATTAATTGTAGGATTTTTATATATTTTAAATATAAGTCCCTTATCAGATATATGATTTCCAAATAACTGAAAGACTGTATATTCTTCTTCATCAACAAATAGCATATAGTGCCAAGATCAGATTAATGGTCACAGTTTCTAGTGACACTTTAGTAAATATTCTGAACACTTTTACTAGATGAATTTTAGTCTTCATTTGGCATTTATTTCTTGTGTTTGCTATAAATTTTAGAATAAAATTATGAACAGCTAGTCCCTCTTAGCCTTGTAATTACACATCAATATAGGGCCCTTAAAAAGATCCTAACTCTAACATTAAGTTCCTGGCATTTCGTATAACCACAAATCCACTGAAGAGACTAGAATAGCTGGAGGATTACAGTCTCCCAAAATGGATTTTCTTCTTTCCTATTTCTTCAGAGACCTATTGAAGCTCATCGTCAAAGCAGGGACTTAAAAAATTGCAAGAAAAATACTCCACATCTCACAGCAATCAAATAGGCTTCACAGTTATTTCTCACATTTAACTGAATTTATATGTATGTATATTACTTCTATATATTCATTCACAAGTACATATTCTATTTAAAAATCTCTTCTCAGTAAAAAGCATTCAGCTGTTGGATCTGGAGATAGTTTCTGAGGCAGGATGATGAGTTTACATCAATCTATTCACATACCTTTATTTTGTTTCCCCTATCTTTTTATAGGATTTTGTGGATAGAAATAGAGCCCTTGGTGCTAGGATACATAAGTACAGACTGCGTGACACTGATTTTTTCTCCCATTGCCTCTCCTGTATTAACAGATGTCATGTCTGCTGTTTTCATACTGGTCAGCTGATTCATCCTATCATGATCTTGAGCTAAACAGTTATTTTGAAGGCATTGCTCAACCATTACAGTTGAGATGGTTCCAGTATATTCTGGGCATTCTTCATGATCTTTTATTTTGTCGTCATTACATAGCTTGTATGAAACTTTCACAGACATGTTTCAATGGCTTCTTATGTCTTTTTAGGTGTGGTCAAACAAGGCCTCATACTAATCAGCAAATAACTCTTGAGTTCACATGGGATTCTCAATTGCTGGTCCCTACTTTACTACCCTTTACTTTATTGTTAAGGGGTAACTTTAGTGTTTTCATCCATCTATACTCATGGATTGCTATGCTTACAGAAACAATTTTCTTCACTTGTACACTTTCTTCAGTGACAAGAAATATTTGACCCTTAACTTTGTTTTCTAGTTTTTCTTTTCTTAAAAATTATACCTGAAGTTCAGGTTTAAATTAGACAGATTGGTATAAGAACGATTCTAACTAAGAAGACACGTGCATCCTCTAAGAAAATGAAATCCCACAAATGTAACTTAGTAAACCAATGTAGTATTAGATGAATATATTATTACACCCTAAGGAATTAATAACAAGAGTAAGACAAGAAAGGCCAGTTTCTTTTATCTCTTAGGATACTGTAGTATCATTGTAGAAAATAAGTGCTGACATTCAAAATATTTTTTTCTAAAATTTTTTGAGAGCTTGTTTACTCTGTAACTTGTCACTGCAGCTACTACACCTCCTGAACAAAAAGATCTTCCAAAGGTCCTCTGCTGACTAAATAACCTTCTTTCTGCAATGTTATTGATTTTACAGTGCTGCATTTTAGTTTCTTCCAGGCCATTTCCTCCAGGCTACCCTTTACTTCCTAAGGCAATAACCATTTTTAATCTTGCCAACCAAGCAAGAGATGGTTTGCTGACAAGAGCCCAGCTGCCAAGCCCCTAGCACTCTCTCAGTTCTTCAATTGCACTCAAAGAAAAATGTGACAGATCAGCAGTAAACTTCTTGTTTGTTTTCAGATTGACCTGCTACTCATATTTCAGGGAAAGAGAATAGTTTCATATTTGAAAAGATGAGGTATGGAAACTTTGCCTAAGATAATTAAGGTTGCTTCTCCAGGAGTCAAGTATTACAAACCACTTTTTTTCTCCCTCAATTTTTTTTTTTCTACAGTTCTCACCACCTGTATGTCCTTATGCTATTTCTAACAGTGAAGGTTGGAACAGTCCTGCTATAGCTTGAAGGTTGGTGTTGGCCCCAAATTCATATGCTGAACACCTAATGCCCAGCATGATGTTATTAGGAGGCGGGGCTTTTGTAAAGTGATTAGGACATGAGACATGAGTGCAGAGTCCTCATGATAGGAATGAGTGTCCTTATAAAGGAGATCCTGGAGAGATCCTTTATCTGAGGACCTAATAAGAAGTAGGCAGTTTGTAAGCCAGAAGAGGGCCTTCACTAGAACCCAAGTACTGCCAGCACCCTGATCTTGAACTTTGAGCTTCCAGAACTGTATTATCAGCACCCAGTTTGAAATATCTTGTTATAGCAGTCCAAAGATACTGAGATAGGTCCTCAAAATTACCTTCCTTTTCTAATAAGAAAATGGAGGTCACCAATTGAGAATTCTTCTGAGGTATAATAATCCATGGAGATAACCAGGTTTATAGTTTTGAAAGCATGAGTTTAAAAATGAGAACAAAATGTTATTCCATTATATCAAAATATTTTGATTTTTTTGTTTAATAATTTCTCGCATAACATGGGGCAATATGTGCTGGAAGGACAGAGAGACTGTAGGTATGTGATAAATACTAAAGATACTCTACTATGATTTAGTAAAGACAGCAAAGCAATTAATTTATACCTGATTAAACCTTCACTGTAGAAAGGTTAACTCTATGCTGTTTATGATGTAATCAGCCTTTTAAGAAAAAAGTTTTTATTTTGAAATACTTATAGATTCACAGGAAGTTGCAAAGAAATTAGATTAGTTGTTTGCAACCTTTTCCAAGCCTCTCCCAATATTGACATATAAAATAATATATCATAACATAATATACAAACCAGGTAATTGGTATTAGTAATATCCACAGAGCTTATGCAGATTTTACCAATTATAAATGCGGTAATGTGAGGAGGTATATATACTTTTAAGCAATTTTATTACATGACTAACCTCCTAGAACTACCATCACATGCTCCTTCCCTAGTCTAAACCCTACCAACCACTACATATACAATTATGTAATCTGCAAATAGTTTTATTTCTTCCTTTCCAATTACATGGATTTTCTTTCCTTTTCTTGCCTTATAATGCCGTCTAGAGATTGCAGTGCTATGATAAATAAGAATGATGACAGCGCAAGTCCATGTTTTATTCTCAACTTGAGAGGTAAAGAAGTCTGTCACCATTAGGTAAGATGAAGCAAACATTAGGTTTTTGGTAAATAATCTTTACCAGTTGAGCAAGTTCTCCTTTATTGATAGATTGCTGAAAACTTTTATCAGGAATAGGTATTGGATTCTGCCAAACCCTTTTTTTCTTTCTTTCTTTCTTTTTTGTTTTTTTTTTGGGGGGGGGGTTGTTTTGTATTGTTTTGTTTTTGAGAAAGAGAGAGGTGGGGAGCGGACAGAGGGAGAGGGAGAATCTGAACCCAACTCCCCAGTGAGGGTGAAGTCTGGAGTGGGGCTCTATCGCACTGCCCTGAGATCATCACCTGAGCCAAAATGAAGAGTCAGATATTCAACCAACTGAGCCATTGGACACCCTTGTTAAATGCTTTTTCTGCATTATATGATAGGATCATTTAAGTTTTCTTTTTAGTCTGCTGTTATGGAGAACCATGTTGATTGATTTAAAAAAAAAGAAGACGAAGAAGAAGAACTTTCCTTGCATACTTGAGATCAACCCCCATTGGACATTATGACCATGATGGATTCAATTTACTGATATTTTGTTTTAGAATTCTGGCACCTAAATTTATGGCAGCTATTGGTTATGGTTTCCTTTTTTTTTTTTTTTTTGTACTGTACTTATGTGGTTTTGGTAACAGGAAATATTGGCCTCAAAGTGAGTAGAAAAATATTCCCTCCTCTTCTATTTACCGATATAGTATAAATTTGTGTTTTAATTCTTAAATTCTCCAGTGAAAATATGTAAGCCTAGAGGATTTTTGTTTTTGTAGTTGTTACTGTTTTTTGTTTTTGTTTTGGTGAGGGAGTTCGGAGTTTGTAACAAATTTGTTATATACAAATTATATACAAATTGAATTTTGTTTAATGATAACAACTCTATTCAAGTTAAGTAGATTATTGCCCTTTCCTCAAGTTTACTGATTTTATCCTATGTAGTCTCTACTTTGAGGCAAACCAGTGAGGTTTTTCTTTGCTTATTATATATTTCAGGTCTAAAATTTCCCTTTGTTTCTTCTTTATAATTTAAATTTCTTTTCTAAGATTTTCTGTTTTTTTCATTTGTTTCAAGAGGATTTGTAACTGCTTCTTAAAGCATTTCATAATGATCACTATAAAATTCTTGTTAATCTCAGTGTTTTTGGTGTCAATGGACTATTTTTATCTTTCATGTGTCAATTGTACTTCTATCCAATTTAGTATTAAGTGTATCCCAGACTATTCTGTATTAACCATTTATTTGACTCACCAAGCCTTGCAGTATTTTTTTATTTGTAATTCAGGGGAAATGCTCTTCCAATCCACTATATAAAATAACACAGATAATTAAAAACATAAATCAACTCAATTATTTTCCTAAAAATAGGATAAAAATTGGGGCGCCTGGGTGGCTCAGTGTGTTAAAAGCCTCTACCTTCAGCTCAGGTTGTGATCCCAGGGTCCTGCTGCATCGGGCTCTCTGATCAGCAGGGATCCTGCTTCTTCTCTCTCTCTCTCTCTCTCTCTGCCTGCCCTCTCTGCCTACTTGTGATCTCTGTCAAAATTAAATAAATAAAATCTTTAAAAAAAAAAAATAAAAATAAAAAATAGGAGAAAATTTATAATCATTTTTGCTTGTTCCATAATGCTATTTTTCAAACTACTTGATCAATCAGAAGTCAAGGTAGGAGAGCTTGATGATTCAATAATAATAAGCAATTTTATTTTCATTTTTTAAAACTTTGTAGGAAGAGGGCACCTGGTGGCTCAGTGGGGTTAAGCCTCTGCTTCGGCTCAGGTCATGATCTCAGGGTCCTGGGATTGAACCCCGCATCGCATCAGGCTCTCTGCTCAGCAGGGAGCCGGCTTCTCCCTCTCTCTGCCTGCTTCTCTGCCTACTTGTGATCTCTCTCTGTCAAATAAATAAATAAAATATTTAAAAAAACTCTATAGGAAGATACATTTTGGAGGAAAGGTAGTATTGAAGATATTTAAAAGTGATTGATATTTCAGTTTACGCATATCACATCAGGAAATTCTGAATTTCTTTGTTTAAAAAAATAGTTTAAAAGACCTAAACAAATTAAAGGGCCAAAGCAGCCAGATTCTCTGTCATCCATGTTTGTAGCATTTCCTTCTCTAAAGCAACTAACTGTATGGTATAAATATGACTTCTCCCATTTCTGTACCTCCTTTTTAAACTGTGCCTGCCTCTGAAATGGCCCTTTTCAGACCCAGCTAAACATCCATGCACAGACAAACTCCCCCACTGTATTGTTTATATCTGCTTCTCTTTTATTTAGCCCTTCACTGAAGGTCTATGTCATTCTTTATTGCTTACCTTCATAAAAACTGAAATGGTAATACTCAAATTTTATTGTTGTCATCAACTTTAAGAAGCATTTATACACACAAACAAACACACGAGTATATATATTGCTGTGGGTATCAATCAGCATACACTAATTTCCCTCCTCTACTCACAAGCTTCTTAGTAGTTATTTAGCATTGGGGTTGACCAGGTAAAATTTGAAAATCCCCTGCACATTTCATAGACTTATACTCAAGGTTATAAAGGATTGTAAGTGAAACATAGCCTAGACAAATACTATGTGTTCACAAAAATATTGTATTATGTATTAGGATAATGAAAGACCCTGAGTTCTATCATGCGGCCTGGTCTTATAGGCTGGTTGTAGGCTGCTGGACTGTTCCATAATAACCAGAACTGTGGGTAAGCACCTTTGACCTTTGGAAGGTTACAACATTCCTCTTCTTAGCTGGCACAGTTAGTAAAATTACAGTATGGGGTGATGGTTAAGAGCATGGATCTTAAAGAAGAAAGGCTTCCCTATCACTGACAAAATTATCAAATATTATTTTATTATTTTGGCACTTTTAAAAAAACTTCTCTAGGCCTTAGTTTCTCATGTCAAGACCTGTCACAACATCATTTTCTTAACAGGGAAGTGCACAATGAGATATCACCTTTTACCAGTTGAGACCACAATGAGATATCACCTTATACCAGTTACAGTGGCTAAAATAAAAAATGACAAGAAATAACAAGTGTTGGTGAAGATATGGGAATGGTGGGAATACAAACTGGTCCTACCACTCTGGAAAAATAGTATGCCGGTTCCTCAAAAATTAAAAATACAACTATCTTAGGATCCAGTAATTCCACTATTGGGTACTTACCCAGAGAAAAAAAAACAAAAACACTAATCCATGTACCCCTATGTTTACTGCAGCATTATTTACAATAGCCAAGATATGGAAGCAACCTGTCTCCATCAGTAGATGAATGGATAAGGAAAATGTGGTATATGTGTATCTATGTCTATATGTATGTCTATATATATCTTTACACATATATATGAATATATATAGTGGGATATTATACAGCCATAAAAAGATGAGATTGTGTCATTTGAGACAACATGGATGGCATCTAGAGGGTATTTTATGATAAGTGAAATAAGTTAGAAAATGACAAAATATTGGGGCACCTGGGTGGCTCAGTGGGTTAAGCCTCTGTCTTTGGCTCAGGGTCATGATCTTGGGGTCCTCGGATCGAGCCCTGCATCGGGCTCCCTGCCCAGCAGGGGGCCTGCTTCCTTCTCCCCCTCTACCTGTCTCTCTGCCTACTTGTGATCTCTCTCTCTCTGTCAAATAAATAAATAAAATCTTTCAACAAAAAAAAAAAAAAGAAGACAAAATATCATATGATTCCACTCAGATGTAGAATCTAAAAAAACCCAAAACAAACAAATGAGTAAACAAAAAAGCAGAATCAGACATGAATACGGAGAATAGACTGATGGTTGCCAGCGGGAAAGAGGGATAAGGGCTTGAGAAAAAAAATGGTTTGAAAGGTGAAAGGGAGTGGAAGATAAAAATTTCCAGTTATGGAATGAATAAGTCATGGGAATAATAAAGGCATAGCATAAGGAATATAGCCAAATGATTTACTGTATAATAGCAATGGTTAGAGGGACAGATGGTAGCTATACTTGTGATGAACACACCATAATATATAAAGTTGTCAAATCTAAGTTTGTACACCTGCAACTAATTGTAACATTTTATATCAAACTATATTCCAACTAAAAAAATGAAAAAATTAAAGGTAATTCATTAATAATACAAATTAACTGGGAAATTATAAAAAATTAAATAAGAGAAAATGTGCATTATGCTTAGTGCCCATTAAAATTGTTTATGTCCATAAAAGCACCTATAGTATTAAGTATTAACCTTTGGATTGTTAATGTAATGTTTGGATGCCCTTTATTTTATTTTTGTGGGTTTTAAAACAGAGAAGGATATAGAGTATATTTGCTATATAGTATGTTATTGCTCTCACAGAAGGAATTTTCAGAGGGGTTAAAAAAAATGTGATTTTCTTCACCTTCTCTTCTAAGATTCATTAATCACAGGATATTATCACTATCAGATATTATCACCGTAAGTCCGACCCCCTCAAATTTTTTGCACATGATTTGTAATTCCACAATCTGATTAAGATTCTTGAAAAAGGTAAGAGGTTACATGATTTAATATTCTAAAATATTTATAGAGCATTAGAAATACGTTATATTTAAAGGGATAATATAACATTTTGAAAAAATGGGAGAGAATAGCAAATTGGCAAAAATATATTATGCTTAATATACATAATTTTAACCTGTCAAGGAACTTGTTAAAACCAGTTCTTGGAAACTGCTTTTTAAGTTCATATTAGTATATCCCCTCAAATGGAAAGATAATTGATTTGGGAATTTCAGACGAAAGGTTGGGGTTACAAGTGGGAAAATCTGATTTGATCACTACGCTCATTGGATATTTCATGAACCCTTTAAAAACGGGTTATCCCTCTAAAATAACTTGATCAGCTGACCCCATGATGTAGGTTGGGGGAGAAAACTAACTTTGGTAGGAAGAAGTTATTAAGTCACATTTTGTATACCCATCTTCAGCTATGCATTTTAGAGATTTAGTGAGGAGGAGGAGGAGGGGCAGGGGAGGAGGAGGAGAAGATCTGATTGTAATTGAGGGCAATTGGGGGAATGATGATAATTTATATTGGGACAGTCAGGGAATACCTTAATGAGGGGAAGTTGAGGTCTGAACAATAAGAAGGAACAGCTGAGGATTTTCCTGGTAGTAGAACATCTGATGTACAGAGGAAGCAGTAAATATAAAAGTTCTAAGGTGGACATAATATTGCTGTGGATGGCCTGTGAAAAGGTAATTGGTGGCGTTGATAAGGTTATAGAGATAAAGAGCCCAGATCAGGAAAACATTTTAGGACTCTAAAAAAGATTGGATTTTACACTAAGTGTAATGGAACACAAACAGGTGTATGAGTTTATTAATTCAATAAACATTTTTTAAAGTATCTAAAGCTAGGAAAGACACTCTAATTGGTACTATAAGAGATGTGGATATGAAATAAAGTCACAGGCAATGTCATGTAGAGACACATGTGGTGTGTGACAATAAATAAAATAATTCCCCACATTTTTAAAAAAATGTGGGCAGAGAATTCAGAAAAAGGATACATAGAACTGAGCGTTGAGATGCACTTTATTGAAGGACATGATATTTGCACTGAGTTTTTAGTACTTGCAAGATTTTGTTAAGATGAACAAAGACGAAAAAGAAAATGGAGAACAGTTTCAGTGAGTGGGAGAGACTACCTTTTTTACGCAACAGCCTATTATCCTCGCCTACCGTTTTACTGAAGTAAATCTGACCTTAAATTGTATATATTTAAGGTATATTGTGTTGATTATTTTATAAAAGAGAGACTTTTTATTGCAACAACAAGGTTACACATAGAATTTAACAAGTCCAGAAAGGGTAATGGGAATCACTAGATCAGGATGATTCTCAAAAGTGAAGTTAAGAAGTTAGGGTTATTTTTTTCTTTAGGTTATGATGGAAGAACATTCACAGCTTTGAGTAAGAGACTGCATGATCCAAGATGTGCCTTAGAGAGGAATAATGAGAGCAATAGTTTGACAAGGGACGTAGATGAGGAAGAAATGTGAAGAAGTGACCGTGTGGCGGCCATGGACAAGATGGGGGCAACTGAATCTAATTACAAAATACCTGCTGCATCAACCCTTTCATTTTTTCCATTTTCCCTCTGTCCTGTATCATGTGCTTTACAACTGGAACATCATTCCCATCTGTCTCTACCTGACATCTTTCTCGATCACAGTGTCACCATAAAAAACAATCCAAAAACACAGACATTTTCATATAAGGCAACAGGTGAAAAATAGTCAATTTTTCTGAGACTGACAGAATTAAAGTCCAACTCTAATGTGGTTTTTTTAAAATCTTCTAAAAATCTTGTTTCTTTCATGCCAATTTCATCCACTCCTCTCCACTCATTATTGTACTAATTACTTACAGGTTCATTTTTCAAACACATGAGCTTCAGTTCCTCTTGGTCTTTGTTTTCATCTCTCTCTACAGACTGTGATGTTTGGGTACTACTGCTTTTCTTCACCTAATTCTGTTTCTTAATTCACCTGGCTCTATGTCAATGTTTCAAAAACAAACCTTATTTTATATCTTTGGTAATTTCTCAAACCTGTCAACCAAATGCACTTGTTCCTCTTGCTCATGTACCCCTGTCCTACACTCAGTTACTTTGTTGAAGAGCTACTAAATCCCTACCCAATCCATGTTTTTGCTCTTCAAAAAAAATGTTACCTCTGCCCCAGACTCTCCTCAGAATATCAACAGGGCTTTTGAACTGGGATGAGGAAACAGTTCTCTGGAAATATATAGTGCTGACAGTGGGACACAACATGTGAATTACTTAATGCTACTGAATTATACATTGCTAAAAATGTATATTTAAAAATGGTTAAGTTACCTATGGCATGTTGGTATTCTATCACAAGAAATAAAATAAAAATCATGCATCATAACACAAACAAATGGTTGAAATGATTATTAGCATTTCATCAGGAACAAGGAAGAATACTTCATCACCAAGTGCTTATCTTGGTGAAAGAAGGAAACCAAGGAGAAATGAAATCGAGGCATATGGATTACAAACAGCCAAAAAAATCTCTATTACTTTCAGAAAAAAAACCACCACCCCCCAGTTTGCCCCCTTATGTTAAGAAAGCATTAAGACATACAAACTAACATATCTGAAATTTCTTATTGAAAATTTCTTCTTATACAAATAAAAAAAAAACACTGAAAGGCAAAAAAAAAGAAGGGCAAAATTTTCACAAGACATAAATAAATACAATATTGTCTTTTGGATGGGTAGTAAATATGTGGTCATTTATATCATTCTGTTATTCTGTTGAGGATGTTTAGCTTTTACACAGGAAGGGGGGCACAACTGGAACATCCCGTCCCCTCGGCTCCGTTTTTCTGTTGTTAAATTGTTTCCAACCCTCAAACCCCAACACCCCCAAAACACCAACACCACAAATCCACACATTGCAACTCTTTCTCCCTATTCCTCTAAGCCCAGACCGCCACAACGACCTTGGCCCCCAATGTTTTTTTTTAAATGGAAAGGATAGTACTTAAATAAAAATATTTAAAAAACCTAAATAAGGAATTTCAGGAGTATTATGGACCAGTTCATTATTAATTTTTGGAATTTAAGCGCACAATATAAGAGTTCATTAAATTGAATTCAACATATTAATAGATTAAAGAGCAAAAAACATATATTACCATCTTATGAGGCAGTCAAAAGAAAAAGCCAGCTAATGAAAACCAAAATGATTCTTGGCTACTAAGCCCCAAAATGAGAATACTTAATGAATATTACTATGCTCATTATAAAAAAACAATGCCTAAATTCTCAACTTGTGATAAATGCCAAATTATCCCACTTGAATTAAGAAGAAGCAAAAGAGCCTCTATCATTACCATTAATATTTTCTCTGAAAAATTTTGGACAATGCATAAAGACAAGACATCAAAATAAAAGGGACAGTTATTCTTAAAGAGAGATAATTGTATCTATATTGGTTACTGATGTCATTGCATGCCTAGAAAATCCAACCAAAACAACAGAGAAACTATTGTGAATAAGAGCATTCATTAAGGTGATTGCCAACACAAAACAAAAAATCAGAATATTTTTATACATAAATATACTGGAAATATTCTATTTATAATATTAAAAGAAAAATAAAATATCAAAAAGCAGGTTTAACAAGAAAGTTACCAGACCTATGTAAAAAAAAAAAAAGTCAGTATTACAGAATATTAAAAAAAGAAATTTTGTCCTAAAATTAATTAATACTGATTGAAAAATAAATGGAAATATAGGTCAATTGCTCTTAATATTTTGTATTTTTATATGTTAGTTATGATTTGGGGGTAGGAAATCTCCAAATAGTATGAATTCAGTAAAAACAGGTGAAACAAGAAAAGCAAAATCAGAGACAAGTACAGCAATATAAAATATAAAATCTTATAGTTTTCTTATATTGAAAATCCACAGCAAATAATGAAATTCACTTTAACTCTCCATATAAATATCTGCTGTTTGTCAAATTTCAGAGGATAGTTTACTTGTGTGGCCTTTGAGTAGGACTTAACTTTAAAATAGCATCTAATTAAGTAACATTTTACTTATATCATTTCCTTTTACATTTCAGGTAAATTATTAATCTCATGACAGTGCTAAGTAGGGGTATGTGATTTAAAAGATTTTATTTTCCAACAGTTTCAGTATATGCAACTAAGGAAAGAAAAATGTGTGATCTTCTTAGAAATGATAGGCTGTTTATATGTCTTTATATGTGGGCAGTGTTTCTACACATTTAGCTATAATCTAAAAATAAAATACATGAAAATTCAGTTCTTTTTATGCTTATAAACTAAGTTTGCACTTTTTTCCAGAAATGAAACAAAAAAAAATGAGGCTATGACTTTTTGAATTCTAAGTAAATTAAACTGTAGTATATTGGGACAAGGTAAATATTCTTGGAATCTAATTATAATGGAGACATCACTCTGAATTGATCCAAATGTGAAATATACTTCAATAAAAAATTCAATCCAGAGGAGTCAAGATGGCGGAGAAATAGCAAGCTGAGACTGCTTCAGCTAGCCGGAGATCAGCTAGATAGCTTATCTAAAGATTGCAAACACCTGAAAATCCATCGGCAGATCGAAGAGAAGAAGAACAGCAATTCTGGAAACAGAAAAACAACCACTTTCTGAAAGGTAGGACCGGCGGAGAAGTGAATCCAAAGCGACGGGAAGATAGACCCCGGGGGGAGGGGCCGGCTCCAGGCAAGCGGCGGAGCAACCGCGCACAAAATCAGGACTTTTAAAAGTCTGTTCCGCTGAGGGACATCGCTCCAGAGGCTAAACCGGGGCGAAGCCCACGCGGGGTCAGCGTGGCCTCAGGTCCCCAGCAGGGTCACAGAAGGATCGGGGGTGTCTGAGTGTCGCAGAGCTTGCGGGTATTGGAACGGGAAAAAGCCGGCTACAGAGACAGAGCCGACAGTAAGCTCGCAGCTCCGTGTTACCTTGAACCGGTCGCAGGCTCGGTGAGCTCGGAGCGCGGCCGGAGGGTCAGGCAGACGGGAGTAACTGGGCGGGCGCTGTTCTCTGAGGGCGCACTGAGGAGTGGGGCCCTGGGCTCTCGGCTCCTCCGGGCCGGAGAACAGGAGGCCAGCCAGTTTGTATTCCCGTCCTATGGAAAACCTACGGAAAGCGGATCCAGGGAAACAAAAGCTCCTGAAAAGAAAACCCGAGCGGATTCCTCCACCCCGGCCCCGGGTAAGGGGCGGTTGTTAATTCCGACTGGGGCAAAGACACTTGGAATAACCTACAAACAGGCCCCTCCCCCAGAAGATCAACCAGAAAATCCAGCCGAGACCAGTTCACCTACCAAGGAGGCGGTTTCAATACACAAGGGCGGCAGCAGATTCCAGAGGGGAGAAAGCCAAGCACGGAATCATGGCTTTTTCTGTGATTTTTTTTTTCAGTCTTGCAGTTAATTTTAATTTTTCTTTTTCATTTTTTTTTTTTCTCGCCTTAGGGTTAAAAAATTTTTTGTTAACTGTTACTTTTTCTTTTTTAACGATTTTTTTTACTAGTTGATCTAAATATATATATATATAGTTTTTAAATTTTTCTTAGGTGTGTTTCTTTTTTTCAAGAATCTCTGTTCTTTTCTTTTCTTTGTTTTTCGTTTTGCTTTTTTTTTTGTGTTTTATTCTTTCTTTCTTCCGTTTTGAACCTCCTGTTTATCCGGCCTTTCTTCCAACTTCACGATTTTGGATCTCTTCTAATTTGGTTTTTTTTTTTTTTTTTAAAGCATATTTTCCTTGGGTTTGTTTTGCCCCCTTTTTAGTATTTACTTGCCCCTTCAATTACTCATTATCTTGACAAAATGACAAGAAACGTAACAAATTCAACACAAAAAAAAAGAACAAAGAGGCACCAGAGTATAGTCCGAAGGCTAGGGACCTAATCAATACAGACATCGGTAATTTGTCAGATCTAGAGTTCAGAATGGACAATTCTCAAGGTTCTAGCCGGGCTCGAAAAAGGCATGGAAGATATTAGAGAAACCCTCTCGAGAGATATAAAAGCCCTTTCTGGAGAATAATAAAAGAAACTAAAATCTAACCAAGGGTGAAGAATCAAAAAAGCTATTAATGAGGTGCAATCAAAAATGGAGGCTCTTCACTGCTAGGATAAATGAGGCGAATAAAGCTAGAAGATAGAAGAAGAAAGAATTAGTGATATAGAAGACCAAATGACAGAGAATAAAGAAGCTGAGCAAAAGAGGGACAAACAGCTACTGGACCACGAGGGGAGAATTTCGAGTTAGATAAGTGCACCATTAAGACGAAACAAACATTAGAATAATGGGATTTCAGAAGAAGAAGAAAGTGAGAGGGGCGGCAGAAGGTATACTGGAGAGAATTATTGGGGAGAAATTTCCCCAATAGGGCAAAGGGAACGAGCATCAAAATTCAGGAGGTTCAGAGAATGCCCCTCAAAATCAATAAGAATAGGGCCCACACCACCGTCACCTAATAGTAAGAATTTACAAGTCCTCAATGACAAAGAGAAAAAGCCTGAAAGCAGCCCGGGGAAAAGAAAAAAGTCCAGTGTAACATACAATGGTAACACTATTAGATTGGCAGCTGACTATCCACAGAGACCTGGCAGGCCAGAAAGAGCTGGCATGATATTTTCAGAGCACTCTACTAAACGAGAAAAAACATTGCAGCCAAGAATACTATATCCAAGCTAGGCTATCATTTAAAATAGAAGGAGAGATTTAAAAGTCTTCCAGGACAAACAAACAACTGAAAGAATTTGCAAATACCAAACCAGCTCTACAGGCCAATATTGAAAGGGGGTCCTCTAAGCAAAGAGAGAGCCTACAAGTGGTAGATCAGAAAGGAACAGAGACCATATACAGTAAACAGGTCGCCTACAGGCAATACAATGGCAAATAAATTCATATCTCTCAATAGTTACCCTGAATGTGAATGGGCCTAAATGCCCCCTGTCGAAAAGACACAGGGTAATGGAGAATGGATTAAAAAAACCCCACAAAACCCATCTATATGTTGCTCCAAGAAACACATTTTTAAGCCCGAAGGACACACCTTCCAGATTTAAATGAGGGGGTGGAAAAGAATTTACCATGCTAATGGACCATCAGAAGAAGAAAGCAGGAAAAGATGGCAATCCTTATATCAGATCAATTACGATTTTAAGCCAAAGACTATAATAAGAGATGAGGAAGGGGGTACACTATATCATACTCAAAGGGTCTGTCCAACCCCAAGAGATTTAACAATTTTAAATATCTATGCCCCCAATGTGGGAAGCAGCCAACTATATAAACCAATTAATAACAAAAATCAAAGAAAAAAACACCATCAACAATAATACCCATGAATTTAGTAGGGGACTTTAACACTCCCCTAACGGAATATGGACAGGTCTCCAAGCAAAAGGATCAGCAAGGAAATAAAGGCCTTAAATGACACACTGGACCTGATGGACATCACAAGATATATTCAGAATATTTCATCCCAAAGCAAACAGAATACACATTCTTCTCTAGTGACACAGGGAACATTCTCCAGAATAGGATCACATCCTCGGTCCTAAATCAGGACTCAACCGGTTTATCAAAAGATTGGGATCATTCCCTGCATATTTTCAGACCACAATGCTCTAAAGCTAGAAACTCAACCACAAAAAGGAAGTTTGGAAAAGAACCCAAATACATGGAGACTAAACAGTATCCTTCTAAAGAATATGAATGGGTCAACCAGGGAACTTAAAAGACGAATTGAAAAAAATCATGGAAACAAATGATATGAAAATACAACGGTTCAAAATCTGTGGGACAACAACGAAGGCAGTCCTGAAGAGGAAAATATTATAGCGGTACAAGCCTTTCTCAAGAAACAAGAAGGTCTCAGGTACACAACCTAACCCTACACCTAAAGGAGCTGGAGAAAGAACAAGACAAGAAACCCTAAGCCCAGCCAGGACGAAGAGAAATCATAAAAGATCAGAGCAGAAATCAATGAAATAGAAACCAAAAAAAAACAATAGAACAAAATCAACGAAACTAGGAGCTGGTTCTTTGAAAGAATTAATAAAATTGATAAACCCCTGGCCCAACTTATCAAAAAGAAAAGAGAAAGGACCCAAATAAATAAAATCATGAATGAAAGAGGAGAGATCACAACTAACACCAAAGAAATAAAACCATTATAAGAACATACTATGAGCAACTCTATGGCAATAAATTTGACAATCTGAAGAAATGGATGCATTCCTAGAAACATATAAACTACCCACAACTGAACCAGGAAGAAATAGAAAGCCTGAACAGACCCATAACCAGTAAGGAGATTGAAACAGTCATTAAAAATCTCCAGACAAACAAAAGCCCAGGGCCAGACGGCTTCCCCGGGGGAATTCTAAACCAAACATTCAAAGAAGAACTAATTCCTATTCTCCTGAAACTGTTCCAAAAAATAGAAATGAAGGAAAACTTCCAAACTCATTTTATGAGGCCAGCATCACCTTGATCCCAAAACCAGACAAGGATCCCACCAAAAAAGAGAGCTATAGACCCGATATCCTTTGATGAACACAGATGCGAAAATACTCAACAAAAATACTAGCCAATAGGATTCAACAGTACATTAAAAAGATTATTCACCACGACCAAGTGGGATTTATTCCAGGGCTTCAAGGTTGGTTCAACATCCGCACAAATCAGTCAATGTGATACAACACATCAATAAAAGAAAGAACAAGAACCATATGATACTCTCAATAGATGCTGAAAAAAGCATTTGACAAAGTACAACATCCCTTCCTGATCAAAACTCTTCAAAGTGTAGGGATAGAGGGCACATACCTCAATATCATCAAAGCCATCTATGAGAAACCAACCGCAAATATCATTCTCATATGGAGAGGAAAAACTGAAAAGCTTTTCCGCTAAGGTCAGGAACACGGCAGAGGGATGGCCATTATCACCACTGCTATTCAAACATCGTTACTAGAGGTCTAGCCTCAGCAGCATCAGACAACCAAAAGGAAATTAAAGGAATCCAATCGGCAAAGAAAGAAGTCACATTATCACTCTTCGCAGATAGATGATATGATACTGATTATGTGGAAAACCCGAAAAAGACTCCCACTCCAAAACGGGTAGAACTTATACAGGAAATTCAGTAAAGAATGTCAGGATATAAAATCAATGCACAGAAATCAGTTGCATTTCTCTACACCAACAGCAAGACAGAAGAAAAGAGTATTAGACCAGAGATATTAAGGAGTCAATCCCATTGACAATTGCATCCAAAACCATAAGATACCTCGGAATAAACCTAACCAAAGAGGGCACAGACAGAATCTATACTCAGAAAACTATAAAGTACTCATTGAAAGAAATTGAGGAAGACACAAAGGAAAATGGAAAAAAAAAAATGTTCAATGCTTCCTGGATTGGAAGAATAAATATTGTGAAAAATGTCTATGCTACCTAAAGCAATATACACATTTAATGCAATTCCTATCAAAAGTACCATCCATCTTTTTCAAAGAGAATGGAACCAAATAATTCTAAAATGTATATGGAACCAGAAAAAAGACCTCGAATAGCCAAAGGGATATTGAAAAAAGAAAGCCAACGTTGGTGGCATCACAATTCCGGACTTCAAGCTCTATTACAAAGCTGTTCTGTTCATAATCAAAGACAGCATGGTACTGGCACAAAAAACAGACACATAGATCAAGGGAACAGAATAGAGAGCCGCAGAAATAGACCCTCAAATATATACGGTCACCTAATCTTCGACAAAGCAAGGAAAGAATGTCCATATGGAAAAAAAAAATAGACAGCCTTTTCAATAAAAAATGGTGCTGGGAAAATTGGACAGCCACATGAAAGAAAAAAGGAAATTGGACCCATTATGTCCTTACACCACACACAAAAAATAGACTCAAAATGGATGAAGGACCTCAATGTACGAAAGGAAAAGGATCCATCAAAAATCCTTGAGGAGAACACAGGCAGCAACAATCTTCGACCCTCTGCCGCCAGCAAAATCTTCCTAGGAAACAACGCCAAAAGGCAAGGGATTGGAAGCAAGGGAAAAAAAAAATGAACTTTTGGACTGGGATTTCATCAATGATCAAAAAGCTTTTGCACAGCAAAAGGAAACAGGTCACAAAGTCAAAAGGACACACTGACCGAAAGGAGAAGGAAGAAGAGAAAGCTATTTGTCCAACGACATATGCAGAGAATAAAGGGACTAGTGTCCAGACTCTATAAAGAACTCTTAGCAAACTAAACAACCAAAGAAACAAATAATCCAATCAAAGAAATGGGGGCAGAAATACCGATGAAACAGACATTTCTTCAAAAACAGATAGACCCAGTGATGGCGACACAGGACAAATGAAAAAGTGCTCCCTTATCACCTCGGCCCATCAGGGAATAACAAATCCATAAACCACAATTGACGAGATCACCTCACAACAGTCAGAAGGTCTAAAATCAACAAAGTCAGGAAAAAATGAAAGGCTGCTGGCGAGAGAGGCGGGAAAGAAGAAAAGGGAACCCTCCTAAAACTGTGGTGGGAATGCAAAGCTGGTGGCAGCCACTCGCCGTTTGGGAAAAACAGCATGGAGGTTCCTCAAAAATGTTGAAAATAGAACTGGCCTCTGAACCAGCAATTGACACTATGCGGTATTGACCCTAAAGATAAAGATACAAATGTAGTGATCCCACGAGGGGACACAGCACACGCAACGGTTTATAGCAGCAAGGTCCACAATAGCCAAAACTATGGGAAAGAACCTAGATGTCCATTCAACAGATGACATGGATCAAGAAGAGGTAGGTAGATATATACAAATGGAATACTATGCAGCCGTTCAAAAGAATGAACTCTTGCCATTTGCAACAACATGGAATGGAACTAGAGCGTATCATGATTAGCCGAAATGAGTCAAGCAGTAGAACGACAACTATCATATGCATATCCATGATATGAGGGATAGTGGGTGTGATGCCACATGGAGGGGCTGAAGTGGGAGAAGGGTGATTTTAGAAGAAGAATAAAGGCAAAAAAACACAGATGGGGATTGGGGGAGGGAGGGAGCATAACATAAGTGACTCTTAATCTCACAAACACAAAACTGAGGGGTTGCTGGGGGGAGGGGGGAGGTTTTGGAGACGGGGGGTGGGATTATGGGACATTGGGGAGGTATGTGCTTGGTGGGTGTGTGCCCCTTGTGAAGTGTGTAAACCTGGTGATTCACAGACCCTGTACCCCTGGGGATAAAAATATTATGTTTATAAAAAATAAAAAATTAAAAAAAAAAAAAATAAATAAAAAAAAAAAAAAACAAAAAAAAATTCATCAGAGGAAATCTTATTTTATTGTGAAGCAATATAGTATAAGTACTAAAATCAATTAAAACGATAATAATAATTGTTCCTCTAAATATTGGTTTATCTATGGTATTCATTCTATCTACCTTTCTATAAGCTATAATTCATTTTTTTAAATAGATGCACTACTATGACGGCTGGGTCATGGTGCGAAAAGCACCTGAATAAAGTTTTGTCAACGTAATAAATATCTTATTGTTGAACTGGACAAGGTAAAATCATATATGTAAAAACATTTTCAGTGACATTGGTAATAGTGACAACTTCTAAATTATGCATTATTCTGACTTAACTTGTATGGATTTATTAGGATATCCTAAGAAAATCCGTGTACTCGCTGGTTATTTTTTGCTAGCAGACTTGTCTAAACAATAATTTTAATATAATAACTGACTATTCAACAGGTTTTAGGCAGACTATAAACAACACACACTAAGTTAGATATGGGTATCAAAAAGACAGGATAAACATAGAAATCAAAACCAAATGCCAGATGAAAGATGAATCAACCATCTTAATAATGAAATCAAATGTGAGAGTAGTAGTAGTGGATTGAAAAACTAAACAAAAAAAAACCTAGAACTAACTGTATACCTGTATGAGCTTTACAGGTTATCACCTTAGATTAACTTTATCACTTTAGATTCAACATACAGAGAGGCTGAAAGTAAAACGACGGGCAATGAAAAAAATATATACCTGAAAATAACAACTATAAAATAGCCTAAAACAATGATACCAATAAGAGACAAAATGGAATTTAGGATAAAAATATCACTACCAAGTAAAAAGGGAATTTTTATAGTGATAAAAATAGTAAATGAAGAAGATAAAATAATTATAAACAAGGGAAATGTGACCTAAAAAAGTAAATTCCAAAAATACATAGAATGGAATGCTGACATAAAACTGAGGGAACAAGAAAGAGATAACTATAATGCTGAGATTTCAAGACTCCACTTTTTAAGCCTGAATACAGCCACTAGTTTGAACATCAACACGGAAATAGAATACTTTTAAACACTCAATATAAAACTAAACTCACTACTAAACGTACAGTAAAATTTCAGCAAAATGTTGGAGGGTACAAGATCAATTTTAAAAAATCAACTGTAGTTTATGGGGCAACAATGAACCATAAAAATTAAGTAAAAAATAATTCTATTTGAAACAATTGAAATTAAAATAAGTAGTTCATAAATTAAATTAAAACAATTACTATTTAAAGTAGCATAAAAATAGGAATAAAATGTCTAAGAACAACCATTACCCAAAAAAAATACAAAACTTCTACTCTCGAAACACCTAAACATATTGTTTTGAAAACATTTTTAAGACATCTAAATAAATGGAAAGATATCTTATAAAGATATTCTCAAGATATTGATGGGAAAACGAATATGTGTAATTAAAATGATAATATTTCTCAAGAAAATCTATAGATGTCAATTTAAAGCCCTATCCCAAAATCCCATCTAATTTTAAAAGACAAGTTGATCCTAAATTCATATGGAAGAATAAAAGACAAACAATAGTCCAAAAAAAATATTTACTAAAGAACAGAATGTAGAAGACTCACAGATCTTGATTTCAAAACATACTACAGATAGGTAATTAACAAAATAGTATAATTCTACCCATAAGGATAAGAATATAAATAATGAAGTAGAATTTAGAATCTGAAAATAAACTCTCACATTTATTGGTTTATGACAAGACTGCCAAGGCAATTCAATAGGGAAAGAATATTTTCAACAAAATGATGCAGGGGACATCTGTTTATCTATATGTAAAAAGAATATTATCTGTGCCCATAATTCTTCACCCCATAATGAATGAAAACTTATTGGAAATGGCTCATAGGCATAATACCACAGCCAAAATTTACAACTTTTTCTTTAAAACAAAAGATAAGGGCAAATATTCAGGATTTTGGTTAGAAAGTTTCTTAGATATGAGAAGTAACGCAAAAGCAAAAGCAAAAAAAGAAAAAAAAATAACAAAAATTTTTTCTTCAAAGGATATCATATCAAGAAAGGGAAAGTGTAACCCACAGAATGAGAGAAAATATTTGCAAATAATACACCTGATAAAAGACCCAAGTATCCAGGATATATTAAAATCTCTTACAACTTTATGAAAAAAAGACCATATAAGCCATCTACAAAAAAAATGGTTTACAAAATAAAAAGAGGTATTTCTCTGGGGGAAATGAACAAGGTCCAGTAAGCACATGAAACTGAAAATACTCAAGATTCATAAGTCATTAAAAAAAAAAATGAAAAAACACACCCACAAAAAAAAAGCAATGAGATATTCACGTAAAACCACACTAATATGGCTGCCTAACAAAAAAAACACACATTTAATAGCAAGTGTGGTGAGGATATGAAGAAATTTTGAACCTTATACTTTGCCAGTAGGATTGTAAAGTGGTTCAGCCCCCTTGGAAAACAGTCTAGACTGTCCTCAATTGGTTAAACATAGACTTTCCAGTTCCCACCCCGTGGTATATATCCAAGAGAAATAAAAAATATATGTCTATATAAACACTTGTATATGAATATCAGAGAAACATTATTATAATAGCCAAAGAGAACAGAAATGATCCAAATTTCCATCAATACATGGAACAGATTAAAGATATGGCATCAGACATAAAATGAAATTAATTTAGCAAAATAAACGGAATATGAAGTGTTGATACACGCTGTAAACATGGATGAAAACTTGATGGAAAAGAGGCCAGACAAAAAAAGGACACATTATTGTATAATTCCATTTATACAAAAATGTCTGTAAGAGTGTAAAATATATAGAAACAGAGAGTAGATTTGTGGTTGCCTGGACCTGAAGAGGTAACAGTAGGCATGGGTCAGAGCCAAATGGGAAGTGACTGTCGCTGAGTATGATGGAGGGTTTCTTTTAAGAAATGAAAAAAATGTTCCGCAATTAACTGCAGGGAGGGCTGTAGAAACTCTGTGAATACTAAAATACATTGATTTGTAGAATTTCAAGGATGAGTTGTATATCATGAATGTAACTTCAATTACATGGTTACAAAAACAAAACAAAAGCAATGCAATAACCAAATGAAATTCTTTGAATCTATCCCTGTATGAACTTTCTAGTTCTATATCTTAGGACCCTTGGTAAAAAATACACTCCTGGACAAACGTGTTTTCCTCACTCACTCTACTTTGTGAAGGTTTGGAATCATCATGCCTTTATGTCCACATGTCAAATCCTACAAAGACTCACAAGCCTTTTCCTGATCTTCACATCAAGGCTTCTCATCCTGAACTTCCACATACCTCTCTATGCCTTCCATCTAATAATGAACTCACTGTTTACATTCTATACATATATGATAACCTATCTGGAATTCTCTAACAGATTTCTAAAGCACAGGATTGGAGCAGTTATTAAATGTTCTCACCTGTTAGCATAGTGCCAGGAATATTGCAACATTTCACCAATGTTGTGCTGCTGGATGAGCTAATATTTAGATCAATAGATCTCCACTGACTTCTTAAACAAACAATGGATGAGCGGCCACAAGGCCTCCTGTCAATATAACCCAATCCTTGGCTAATCTTCCAAGCTGGCATTCTCACTCACCCACCACCAAAAACACAATCACAACAAATAGTATCTAATTTATTTTGTCAGCCAGAAGTGGACACTTACATAGAGCTCCCCCCCCAAGCAAGCAGGAATTCCCAACTCTGGGGCAGCCCCATATGATCCACTGAATAGGCTAGTCCACAGACAGTTGCTGAGATGGAGCCGGAAGAACCATCCCATTGAATAGATTCCAGTAGTACCCATTTTATAGTGGAGTGCAGTTTACATATGATTACTACGAGGTCATAGACTCTATTGATTGATTCATCCTTATATCACTAGTGACTTAAAGCTATGTTATTTACATGGCAGCCTTTCAGCGATTATTCAGCTTGAATGAATAAAAAAGTAATACAAGGGCAACATGGGTACGACGGTGATTTCCCCCTATCCATGGTGGCTTTTTAGCAGAAACAGTGCTCAGCAAGGACGGCTTATGGACAGCAGTTCATTGTGATATGGTGTATAATTTTTTGTGAGTTCATCTTCATTATTTCCATCCAATGTGACTAGATGTGAGCTGCATATATAGGTAATTTGTAAGCTTTATTTTGAGATGAGAGAAGGTTTCTGGACTTACCCTGACTTAATGAAGGAAGTTGTTTGTTTAAATCAGGAAATGCACACAAAAAAAGCCAGCTTTTTTTGTTTGGTGACCAACAAACCAGAGGTTTTTTTTTTTTTAATTTGTTTTTACTACGTTTTGTTTTTTTAAAAACATTTCTGTTATTTCTACTTTAGTGTTTTTCACTTAAACAGAGATGCTCTCACTTATTTATTAACCCTTTTTGAGTAGTAAGGTTCAAGGAGAGATATGTAAGGATCAATATAAAAAAGTGATATTTGTTAATGGTCTGTTTTTTATAGTAATAATCTTATTATTGCTCCATTTCTCTGGGAAAATATACTTTCTTTTTAATAATAAAATGACAAATAAATATATTTTCTTTCTTATTTAGAGTACCCAAAATGGCATTTTCATTCTCAGCTCTCTAAAACGACAGATATTTTAACAATAAACTATCATAAAATAATTTAATACTTACAAATTTTTGATGATTGCAAGCTATAAATAAAAACTAGTTTTTCATATTCTTAGTACTCTTTTCCCTTGTTAGAAATGATGTGCTAATTTTTCTCATGAAAGTGGGATGATCTAATATTGGGTATAAATATTTTCCAAAAAAAGAGCATCATACCCCGTGTATGTGTTCATTAGCCGAGGAAATTGCGTTCTAATCTGCAGATGGCAAGAAATTCCAATTTAGGACTTCTGAGGGATGGCCTAATGGTCCCCTTTTGACATTATTCCATTCAGTTTTAATCCTTTATTTTTGAGAAGAGATGAAGCACAATATTTATCTGAGATATTAGCAAGCTTATGTTATATGGACATCACAAATGACAGAGTTAAAATAAAGTTTAGGTTGAACCATAATTCTTATTTACATGAGTATGTATCTGTTAAGTAGAAGACACTATGCAGCTAGCTACTAAATACTTTTTTTTCATATTCTATATGAAGATGTCAGATATTTAATAAATGTGATAGATTAATAGATAAGTGGATGGATAGATACTTAGGTTTTAGATTTTCTAAAAATTCCCTTTGTAATCAATCAGCAGTTTAAAACACCCCCCCAAAAAAGTAATTTTATTTCTATAGCTTATCTTCTCACTAAAAAATCATACTCTGCTAGGACCCTAAACTTGCTATCTTTCACTATGGAGAAACTAAAAACAATAAAAGGTAAGGTACCTTCTTAAACCACTAGGAAAATAGTAATTATTTTTTATGAAATTTTGTTTTTGGGTAAAATATACATTGGTTTGGCTTCCTTAGAAGAGAGAGCAAACGATTTAAGAGCAGGGCGGGTACTGTCGTGTGTCTCTAGCTCTATTATGTTCCTTGAGAATCTCAGAGCAAATGAGAAAGGTTTTCCCACCCCCCACTCCCCAACCCCTCACTATAGGACCTTATTTAGTTAGTTCTTTTCCATCAGCAACAGCAAGACTCTTTTTACCTCCAAGTAGTTACTACTTCCTGTCTTGCACGTAGATGGGAACAGTAAAGCTGATATGAATCTCTGACACACGTAGGCCTCCATCACCTCAAATTCAGCACTTCCAAAGATCTAATCTGAATTCCCATCAATGACAAAACCAACTGTTTGTTAAGCAAGTCACATGTTTCAAATGATACATGCTCTCACCTACCTGCCTATAGTATCACCTGTTTTATTTTCTATCTCAATTTCATACTTTTTTGAGCAAAACCACTAGGGAAATATATTTCAATGGACAACATATGATAATGCTGCTCTCTGCAGTCCATCTTCATTACAGAAGTCTTGTCTTTCTAAAATGGAAAATGGATTTACATCTCTCATATTATTTTCTGCCACACACCTATCAGTGATGAAACAGCATTTGGATAGCTTCAAGTATATTTAATTTTCTTTAGCTGCTCTATGAAATGTGAATCATTCTCAAGTAAATGATGCCCCACTTTGAAAGTCTGTTTTTTTTGAGAGGGGTGGGGGGAATGTAATATATAAGTGCCCCATGACTGTGTGTGTGTGTGTGTGTGTGTGTGTGTGTTTAACAATGGAGTTCAGCCGTTATTATCTGACATTTTCAAAGATCTTAAAAGTCATTTCACCATGCCAACTCCCCCATTCAAGGGGTTTTTTAAAAACATGAAGAGGCATTCTAGTATATTTCCCTGCCTTTAGTCAGGATTATATTTAAGCCAACACAGGAGGAAAACAGTTATTTCTATTGTCAAAGGAAAAAAAAAAAAAAAACTGCACTGGTTGGAGTTAAAGAGACAAGGAAGACTTTTATTCAAGGACTACTGAAATAGGAGTTAAGACTCTTGCAATAAGGGAAAGAGACTGGATTCGAAAGCCCTAGACAAAAGGCACAGAGTTTTTAAAGCACTGGAATTAGTTAGTGAAGAAGTAAAGTAGGTACTGGAGGACTTTAGGTGGAGCAGCTGGTCAGTGGGATGGGTCATCTGTGTTTGCTAACTGGCACTTATTTAAGTTAGGCTCCTACCCTTCCACAGAGACTGGGAGACAGGGACACAAACCTTTCTTGATGATTACATTTCAAAAGGGATGGCCCCCAGGTCCTTGGGAAAGAATCCTCTCTTACTAAAAAATGGCAAGATCTTGGACGGAAAAAAGCTACACTTCAAAGAGTCAGAGAGAGAGAATTACAATGGCAAGTATTTCTAAAGTAAATGCTCTAGGACAAATGAGGTCAGGGACCAATACATAGGAAGGAAAACTGTTTAAAGTTCAGTCAAAGCTAAGGGAGCCTTAAGGGCAGTCTTAGTCACTGTCCTTTATGAAATACTACATAGTCCTTTTTTATAGTGACTTTAACCCATCACTTACAAGAGCAGGACTTTTCCCCCTCATCTTTGTATTGATTTTTTTCCACAAAATTTTGGAAAGATGGAGTGGAGTGGACATTTGGAACTAAAATAAATGTATCAGACAGTTAATATGTACAACTGTCTGAACAGATTTTTAACATTTTCATCAGATTCTTAGTGCTTCTAAAAATGCTGTCCTAGATAAATCTTGCTAAGGATTCCTTTTGAGAATATTAGTTTAGAGAGCACATTTCTATTGAAGACCTATAAAAGTAAAAATAGAATGTATATGCTTAAATTCAGTATTGTGCAGTATTTATGTAATGAACTCTTTCAGAGTACCAATATGTTAAAATACAATTTTAAAAAATTGTTCCCCAAACAATTTACATCCTTCACTTGAAAAAAGAATTTAGAATCTTAATATTTGGTTGGGAATGAGGAATGGGTTTGAAATGTGCCCAACCTAAGTTCTAGCATGTTCTCCTACCTCCTTTTTTTCTCCATTATTTTCTGTGTAAGAAATGAAAGATTGCATATATGAATTTTTAAAACACACATATACTGTTAACAGTTTATCCTCACTGTTATAGAACAATAAAATACAGTCAAGTATTTCATTTGCTACATATTACATATCTGATTTATACTGAATATTTGGGGGACTAGAAGTCATCACTTACTTGACTATGTGTAAGAAACCAAATGGAAAATAACATTTATTGCTTTGTATATGGTACTCTACATCAAATATTTTGAAGTTTCATTTATTTTATTTCATCTCTTTTAAAAATCCCTATAAGGTAGATCTTCCTTTTTTTTCTTTTTTCTGTTTTAAAAAAAACCTAACTGTACAGTTTATTTATTTATTTAACTGACTGATTCTTTCCCTGCTTCTACAGTCTGATTATAATATAAAAGCTGATTCAAACTGCTTAACCATTTGTGAATTTTAAAAAATGAAGACATTTGGCTGAAGAATACATGTTGAGCATATGTTATGGATTACATTATTATTCCCAACATTTTTTTGTTTATGTTAGAGGCAGGTACAATTTTACCTTTTGCTTTGTGACTTGCCATGAATTTGGTGGAAGAGTCTGTATCTCCATGATATGTTAGGCTTATGCAAGTGACTGATTTTAGGTAATTAAATGTGAGTAGGTCTGACAGGTGCCACATCTGAACAGGGGGTTTTAAAGCCATTATGCTTTTTACCAGGCCATTCACTCATTTTTCTTTACTATAAAAATATTATGTCCCCCAATATGGGGGGGGGGTGGGGGGGATGAACCTGGTGGTGGGGTATTAAGGAGGGCACATATTACATGGAGCAGCACTGGGTTTGTGGTGCATAAACAATGAATTTTGGAACACTGAAAAAAATAAAATTAAATAAAAGAAGGAGTATTATGTCCCGAACAGAGGATCGCTCCTCAATTCCAAACTTAAAAGAACACATGAGGCAGTGCTATAGCATCAACGGATTCATAGCCCCTACCATATGATAGGAATAGAAATAAGTGTCTCCAATTTGGGGCTTCTTGTCATAGCAGCAAACCTGACAAACACAGTGTATACCTTTGATTAAAATAAATGTAGTAGTATAGTATTGATCTATCTTCCTTAGATAGCAAAAAATCAAATACTTTAATAAATTCTATGGGGTGACAGAAATTCTCAGTGTCAGCAGCTAGATGTCAAGACCTGACCTTTACTGCTTACCTGCTTGTACCACTGACATTTGTCCCCCCATTTTCCTTAAGCTCTTGTTCTTTTTTTAAAAAAGTAGGGCTCCATGTCCATTGAGGAGTCCAATGTGGGGATTGAACTCATAATCCTGAGGTCAAGCCTGAGCTGAGGTAAAAAATCGATGCTTAATGGACTGAACCATCCAGGTGCCACCTTCCCTTAAGTTCTTTTTTCCAGCTTTTCTCTTAACCCAGGCAAAAGGCCCTATGGGCATAACATCCCATGATGGAAACTGAAACTAGCCCTCAAGCAATAAAAACTGCCTGGAGATAGAGATCCAGATCATCCAGAGCAGTTTGAGCTAAATCCCTAACTTGCACCTGCACAGATGGATCATGGAGTGACCTCTGAAATGACCAACAATTACCTTTACCTCATTATAATACTATAATTTCCACCCAAGGAGGAGCAAAAGCCTCATTTACATGATATACAACGTTTGCATAGGCATATTTCTTTAAGGCCCATGTGCAACCTTATGCCCACCTCCACATACAACAACAAAGATTTCCCATCTAGTCATCCTAACCCTAAATAAAAAGGAAACTCATATCTCCTTTGCTCTGGGAGTCATGGCCTTAGAAGTTATTCCCCATGATCTCCTTTGCTGCAAGTCATGTTTTGTGTGTGTGTGTGTGTGTGTGTGTGACAACTCACTGATGTGGGAAACAAAGGCAGAAGAAAAATTATTAAATTTCCTAACTTATTATATTCCATTGACAAGTCCTGAAGCAGGCAGAGTGACATTCCTCCAGGGACCCAACTGCCTGAATATTGACACTTTGCTAAGGGCAAAGGCAAACACAGCCCAATCCCTAGGATCCTATAAGTCTACTTTAGCATATAAAAATTGCTCTGGAAACTTCCTTCATGTCTCCTCCCCAAGATACATGTTGGGCAATCATCTCCCCAAGCATATGACCTATGATATACATTGGAAGGGTCTCATGACTCAGGTCTTATTAGACAGTAATAAATGACTTTTTCCAACAATAGTTAGCCCCATCAAGGTCCTGGAAACCTTGATTCCAAAATTTGTTAAAAACTTGTGCTATCCCTAACCCCCTCCAAACTTGAAAGTATATAATGGGTCACTCTTCATAACCCCACTGCAGTTCTTTCTGTCCGCAGAGCCTGTCCCCATGCTTTAATAAAATCACTTTTTTTTTTTTTCTTGCACCAAAGACATCTAAAGAATTCTTTCTTGGCTGTTGGCTCTGGACCTCACCAACCATTCCAAAATTACATCATTTGATGACCAGGAAGGGACCCCGCTTACTCTAGAGAGCTCTCTCTCTGTTCTCATCTTCACTTAATAAATTATCACTTTACCCGCTTGTGTCTGTGAGATTCCTTGACTCTGTGAGACAAAAAATATCCTGCAACCCCTGCTCTACCTTTTACCTATGACTCATCAAGGACTGAACTCATCTTGTTTCAGTTACTTTAATACTAGTGTAGTTTTATTGTTACAGAGTAGCATTTTATTTAAAAACAAACTGTAAGGAAACCCTTTGAATATACAGATACAAGTTTTGATATAAGTGTCCCTGTTGGCCCATTTCAGTAGTTTCTATGTACTCAGTCAATAATTACATTTTTCAATATGTGTAATAAAATCTATTTGTTGATATGCTACTCTCTGAAGTAACTGCAAAATACCTTCAGGGAAGAGAGTTTGTCTTCACTTCCTGGTAGATGTTAGAAAGCAGCTAAGGAGTGTGAAAAACCACAACATGTTTACTTCAGTGGGGGTCCTCTACTCTGAGACACAGACACATTCAGTCCTACCCTATTACATTCCTATATACTGAAATGTATGGCCTTTTATGAGTTCTGCCTTGTTACAGCCTGGATGCTAACTATACCCCTTGGAAAGCAGAGATTATTCTCAGGAGATCTGACTGCTGCTAGATACACTGTTACCCATATTGGAGCCCTTGGCATATCATAGTCTGTATGGAAAGGGTAACCTACTGGGTAATAAATACATTTTTCCCTCCTGATAACTTAAGTCATGTTCCCCAATTTAGATGATGTTTTTTTCTTCTACTGTGACTAAACTACCCTCAGATTAAATTAATATATCCTGGCTGTCTCCTGAACTCCAAAAACAGATATACGGAAGGTCCGGGTGGCCTGAAAAATATTCACAAAGCATGTGGTCTCTGTGTTGTAGGCTTCCCTACTCTTGATGGTCCTGCCACCCACCTTGCATCCTTTGAAGATACATATTACTTGGCTTTTAGGAATGGAATACTTAGTCCTAAAAAGAATAAAATATATGAGTCAGGATGGAGCTCTAATAATTGGGAAAATGAGACATATAACTCATTTAAACTGGATACATAAGTTGGTCTACTGCACTTGTGAGGAAAAGAAAAATAATTTTACCTCTAACTTTCGAGGTTCTTGGTTTTGAGACACCCTGTAACTAAGAGACAGATTAACAGGAAAAAACTAAACTAATCAGAAGAGTTTAATAAACTTGTATACTTCTGTACACATGGAAATACCCAGGGAAAACTGAGTAACTCTCTGAAATGGCCCCGAGACACCACCTTAAGTTACATCTCCAGCTAAAGACAAAAGATGTTGGGAGGTGGGGGACACCAGTTGGGGGAGGTGGCCGGGGAAAGCATAATCAAAAAAGGGTAAGTTTGTTAGGCAGATTTCAGTCCCTCCCTTCTTTATTGTGGAGAGTTTCAAGAGTTTCGGGAGATGTAGTCTTCCTTCTCTGACCAGCGCAGGGAGGGAGACACCCTTACAAATAGAGATTTCCCCTTATTAATATAAAATAACTCTTACAAAAGGGTAATTTCATTCAATTTTTCAGAGCTTTTCCAGTGTCTTCCCCGTTCTCCCCCTCCCCTTCTTCCCCTCCTTCCCCCCCTTCCTCCTCGTGCTCCCTCTTCCCTTCTTCTTCTCCTTAAATATTCAAGCTTTTATTTAAGTTCAGGTTAAACATGGGGTTGTAATGTTAGCTTCAGGAGCAGAATTTTAGCGATTCATCTCTTACAATTAATATCCAGCGCTCATCACAAGTGTCCTCCTTAATACCCACCACACATTGAGCCCATCCCCCTCCCTGTAACTGCAGTTACCTTAAAAAAGCTCAAAAGAATCCTTATGCCAAGAGACATATTTTAGAATAGTAAATTCTGTTCCTTTTCCTTCTTTTCCACAGGCAAGAGGCACAGAAACTCTGCAAATGTCTGTTATATTTTGTATAGGCTTGATGTACAGCTCTTGAAAATCAATTATTTACCTTTTTTAGAAGTGGGGGAGGTTGCCACCCAAGTGCCCCTTTATTTGCCATTCTTTTTTCTATTCTTCATGGGCTAATAGGGCCAAGCCCTGTGCCATTTTGGTGCTATTTTGTCTCCATTACTTCTAGAAAACCCCACATAGTACATAATTGCAGAAAATATAAACCCAGACCGTGATGACTAAAAGTGACACACACTCAGGGAAAATGGGTATTGTAAACCAGATTTGGAGAAAGAAAATGCTGTAATCTCTCTCCACATCTATCTGACTCCACAAAAGTATACTAGGCAGGGCAGGAATAATGCAGATATCCGGAAAAAAATGAAAAAAAATGATGCTTGTTTTTTTCATTTGAAATCCCAGGGTATAAGACTGAGACCTCAGGATAATCATCTCCCACTTTGTCTACTTACTTTAAATTTGTAACATTAATTTATATATAACTTTAGAATTAGAAAGCAAAAAAAAATAGCAGTAATTCTGTGCCAGAGAAGTATCACAAAGCTACTTGATTGGATCCCTAAGTGCTGATAATTACAGTTTATCCAATGTTAGAAAAATATTGCTCTAATTGCCTTAAACATGCTTACCCTAGCAAATATAAATGGGTGTTGTAAAATTCCTTCTTGTCTTTTCACTTGCTTACCCTTATAAGCAGACAGCAATATAATTCCACACAAAATTGTAATGCCATTTTAAAATTTCTCATAAGAAACACTTCTCATAGAAAGTTTTTCCTTCTGACCTAGCTTCCAGGTTTTTGTTTTATATACATTCACAGATCTAGTCTTCTAAGAAATTCCTTTTTTCTATTTAAATTTCTTTTCACTTCAGGATGACAGGCTTCTTGCTCTGCATAACACTAGCAAACTCAACAAGAGGACCACTATCTTCATCCTATCCCCAAATTAACAGTAAACAATTACATAGTCAATAATTTGTGCCAGTTAGAGAAACTGTCATTTATTCCTTGCATGAGTCAGTGATGTAGTTACTTCTACGATTCCCATTTTATAGTGGAAAGAAAATAGAAAGACAGAAAATTAATCAATTTGTCGAAACATTATACATTGAACAAGTGACTAAACCAAGATTTGAGCCAGGACATTTGGCGGCAGAGTCCATATTCTTAACTATTGTCCTAATCTGCTATAAATGCCAATAATTCAGGTAATATAATATGATAAATATAGTAAATATTACAAACAACTCTGATAACCCTGGTAATATCTGTGTTCCCCATCCACAAACATTTTTTCCCATTAAAATATTTTCAATGCTGAATATTGGCCTCATGTTACAAATCATCATTTAGAGCTTCTTGAATTGAACCAAGGCAGAACCTAAAGATAAACACTGTGTTGAAAACCTTTGTGTGCACTTTCTCTGGGTGGCTTTTGAACCTCTAAATCTATTTAGAATATGTTCACTGGCCCTATTACTCAATGTAATAGAACATGCTGACACCAAAAGTGTATAAGATTTTAGGAATTTTAAAGTGGTAAGAGCTTAAGAGCTTAAAAAAAATGAAAAAAAAGGTGCTAAGTGCTATTGTCAGACATATCTTTTTTGTTTCGTTCTTAAGCTACATGGTATAGATTAAAAAACCCATTATCATTTTTTTAAAAAAAGATTTATTTATTTTAGAGAATGAGACAGAGAACAGGCACATGAATGGATAGGGGCAGGGGGAGAGAGTGCAGTCCCAAGCTCACTGCCTACTGAGTGCAGAGCCCAGGGCAGCGCTTGCTCTCATGACCCTGAGATCATGACCAGAGCCAAAACCAAGAGTCAGACGCTTTAACTGACCGAGCCACCCAAGTGCCCCTTTATTGCCATTCTTTTTTCTCTTCTTCTACCTTCTCTTCCCTTCTTTTCTATTTTTTTTTTTTTCTCTCACCTCCCTTTCCTAAATAAATCAGGCAAAAGCCAATATGTGAGCTGAGCAAAGCAAGGCTCAACGAGGAGGCAGGCAAATAGGACTCCTATTACCTGACACAAGGTTTGAGACGAAGCAAGATGAAGACAACGATACCAGGGGTCCAGCCTGCGGCACTGGAGCCTGAGTGGGGGTTAAAGAGAGTGTCACCTGAGGAAGGCAGAGAGAGCAAGGTGCAGAGAGTATCACAGATGGGACAGCAATGACAGTAGCCGAGTGCTGGGGTCCAAGCAGGTTGAGGAGAGTATCCATGGAAGAAGGCAGTGGTTAGAGGTGGCCCGGCATTGGGTGTTGGATTCAGAGTAGGATGAGAAGGGAATCTCAAGGGGGCATAAAAGCAGAAATAGCAATAGGAGACTCATTATATATAGGAGGGTATCAGTCAAATAAGTAAATATTGAGGATAATCGGTTCCAGATTTCTTGGTATCAAAGAATACAGTTTAAAATACAGGAAGGAAGAAAATTGGACTGAAACCTATAATGTTGGATTTAAATTGTTTATATGGTAAACAGAGAGATCAGTAGAGAGAAGTAGATATAGAAATAAAAAATGTAAATGTGAGTGATATACATATACAAAATAGGTCTTAATGGATGTTGTTATGCATTGACTGTGTCCCCTCCAAATTCACACATTGAAGCCATAATCCAGTGTGATAGTATTGGAGGTGGGGCCTTTGGGAGTAATTAGGATTAGATTAGGCTATAAAAGTGGGACTTTCGTGGTAGGATTACTGCCCTAGTAAGAAAAAAAAGAGATACAAGACTCTCTCCATCAGTACACACTGAAGACAGGGTATGTGAGCACAAAGAGAGGAGGACAGCCATCTAAGAGCTTGGAGATGAATTCTCACCAGGAACTGAATCTGCTGCTACATTGGTCTCAAGTTTTCTAGCCTTTAGAACTGTGAGAAATAAGTCTGTTGCTTAGGCCACCCTGACTATAGTAAGCTAAGAGATATGCACATCATAATATAAACATGTGTCCACACATACATGCACACAGGAGTAGACACAAGTATATGTATATTCATTAGCGTCTCCTCTGAGCATAGGAGCAGCACCACCCCAATAGAAATCAGGACAACTAGCTTCCAGATGTTGGTTTCTAAATGTCATTCTCAACTTAAAGGAATTGGGGCTTTTGGAGAAATAGTTTTTTTTTTTTTTTTTTTTTCTAGGCAGGGCTACAACAGGCAAAATAAAAGATGATTCTGGAATTTTTTTTTTTTTTTTTTTTTTTTGCCAGAAAGCAAAGATTCCCCAATAAATGATGCAGATATATCACAATGACACAGAATCTAGCTTGAAGAAGCTCCCAGAAGCCAAATCTTGGGCAAATTGGGTCTCAAGAAATTAGTTATAATAAAAGGTTCTAACTTATTGAATGTAATATAAGCCTTAAGTACATATTTATATAAATTAATGTTTAAAGAATATTTACATATTTTCACAAAGTATACCCTTCAAATTACATAATAAAAGGAGGAAGGTAAGAGTAACTTCACAGTGGGAAACCTACAGACCTATCAAAGTTAACTTTACCTGTAATTTTACAAATTGAAATTACCTGCTAAATGATAGGGGAAAATGAAAACCCAACATCACTTCTGTAGTACTGCTCTTGCCTTAGATGTATAATTGTAATGTTTTCATGAGGAAAGATCACAGAAAGCCAAATTGAGAGACATTTACAAAAATCATTTTCCTATAATCTTCAAAACCTGTCAAGGTCATCAAAACCAAGAAAAGAGTGAACAAAAACTAAAAGACATGGTACCTAAATGCAACATTTGATCCTGGGCTGGTTATTTTTTCTTTAAAAGACATCACTGAGACAACTGGCAGAAACTGAAGGGTGTCTGCAGTGTAGATAATACTAATGTATCAATATTAATTTTCTGATTTTGGTGATTGTAATATGATTATGTAGAAGAATACACATGTTTATAGGAAATACACTGAGGTCGTTAAAGATGACAGAAAAATCTGTCAGCAACTTAAACTCAACTGGTTGAGAAAACATGGTTTTTGTGTGTTTTATGCAAATTTTCTGTTTGTGACAGTTTTGAAATAAAAATGAAAATACATATTGCCATATATTTCATAAAACAAAGAGAAATTTAAGGGCTATTTATATTCATTCCATGAAATTCAGTGACCCCCTTTTTATTTGAGTTACGTGTTATAAGATTTGATGGTCACATTCCTTAAATAAACATATATCAGGTGGTCATTTCAGGCAAATGATTACTGTTTCATGCAGCCCTAGATTTCACTGGTTGTGAAAATTCATTTTCCATTTTGGTGAGGTGTTCAGTTAAGTCCACCAATGCAGATAACCAGTCTGAACTTTTCAATTTGCAGAATCCATTTTGGTGCATACTTTCAAGGATGGACATCTAATTAGTACATTTCTATTTCTGTTGGCTATGGCAAAACTGATGAGAAATTCTTATGTATGAACACGTGCTCAGTCCTGGCCTATAGATTTTGCTTGTGAGAGGTCTTGACTAATTAATCAATGAATATTTATTGTACAAAATAAGTAGAAGAGGGATGCCTAGGTGGCTCAGTGGGTTAAAGCCTCTGTTTTAGGCTCGGGTCATGATCTCAGGGTCCTGGGATCGAGTTCCGCATCGGGCTCTCTGCTCAGCAGGGAGCCTGCTTCTCCCTCTCTCTCTGCCTGCTTCTCTGCCTACTTGTGATCTCTGTCAAATAAATTAAAAAAAAAAAAAAAAAACCAAAATAAGTAGAAGAAAACATGTAAGTGCATCATTTTATATCTGTACATATAAATACATTATATTCATAACATTCCTTCTTTCCTTCCTAAAAAAATAAGAGCACAAAGGATCAAGATAAAACCATAACAAATTAAGAATTTTGATTTTTTTTAGATATTTACTTATTTCATATTTTTATAGACATACTGTCAAATATTTGCTATTCCCCTAACCCCCTCCATATTCTTAGATACCTAATCTGGAGTTTTTCTGGCCCTCTCAGAGTAGTTATCTCCAGCTTGCATAAAGCTGAGTATATTTTTCATGGGTTAGTGATGGAGTTGTTTCACAAAAATATAGTTTAAAGCACTTTTTATTTATTTATTTTTATTTTTTCATCAGTCAAGTTGTGATCATTTGAACTTTAAGCAACAACAAAAATAGTAATTGCTGTGTTAATTTGAACAAGGTTTGCTGTGAAAATCAGTGAGTTCCCAAAAACAGTCCACAGAGAACAGTTTGTATAAATATTTTTTTAAAATACTAGCACTGCAAAAAATACGGTGAATATCAAAGGGTATGTTTAAGTTTTTAAGTACTTTTGAACTAAAGGTTACTCAAATTGTAGAAATGTTCAATTTTGACTTTTTCCTATACCTTGAAAATGTGAGATCCTTAAACTCTTTTAGTTCAAACATAAATTAATTCTTTATGCTATTTGGTTTTCCCATAAATATTTTATAGATATATGTTTTCAAAATAAGTTTTTGTTTTGTTTTGTTTTACAAATCACACTTCTCTTGCTTCTGTGAACCCAATCAACTTTTTGATAGGCTTAAGATCTAGTTTCCATATACCTAAAAATATAAATTGATAATATAATTTATCAAAGAAATTACTGTTTGACTACCTCTTCACAGTTATAAATACTTTTCACAGTAACTTTCTTCTGGCTTGGTTTTGTTTCATGGTAGCTCTTTTTATGGGACAGAAAGGGTTCAGCTTTTCTTAAAACTTGATATCTAATTGGGGGGACAGTCATGCAATAATTTACTAATAATATAAGATCATATAAGTAAAGCATAGGTCCTTTACATGTTCAGAGATTGATAAGACAACTGTGGGTAAATTTTGAGAGGTGTGAGTTTATATCTGAACCTGGAATTTGGTTAGATGGTGATTTTAAAAAATGAGCACTTTAGGAGCAAGTATAGTGGAAGCACAGAAAATATGATAAAATATGGTTCTAAATTATTTGGTACAGTCACAGGTTCCACTGTAGAGGTAATAAAGAGTTACAGACTTACTTACCAGGGTAAAAATACAATGTGTATATCGTTTTACAGAACCCATGAGGACCACCTCACCTGTTCCCCCCTTTTCCCTCACCCAGATGACCTAGGACTATGTACAGAGATGTACAAACTCTTCTGGAGAAACTAAGTTATGCTGATTATTAAAAGCTAAGGTAGACAAGTTAACAGGTGAGAAGGTGGCAGGTCTTGAAGGCTAGGATGATAATACAGAGTTCCAACAGATGAGCTCACTGAAGAAACCCTCACTTCTCAAAAAGCTGAATCAGGGTATCAGCAAAAGAAATATAGAAAGGTTATACTCAAAACTCAAAAGATAAGTAAAGACTGGTCCTTTAGCTCCTCTAGCAAATTAAATGGACAGACTTTTTTATTTTTTTTCTTCTTAGCTTTATTTAGTTATAAACTCTCTTATTCATAGACAACCAGAAACAGAGTACACTTATTATGAATAATTGGAATATTTACCTCAATAGAACTTCAATGGGACTAAAGGGGCCATGCAGATTTAATAAGGAATGATTAACATTGATTTTAGGCCACAAGAAATTGCTATGGTTTTGTCTTTAACTGTTTGTTGTCTTTATTTCCAAGGCACTGCAATAATTCAGATCATCCTAAGGAGCAATTAATTCATTCATTAATTTGCATACTAAGTCAGGAAGATTGCTGATTAAGTATTAAGATGAATGAAATAGGGTCTTTGCCCTGAGGGATTCATGTTCTAGTTAAGGAAGCAGAGATATAAGACAGTGATGAGATGAGACCAGCTCCCCTATGCCTACCTTCTGGGCATCAATTAGCATTCTCCTTGCCTGGAAAACCTAGACATATATCTTTAGCTCCAGCAAATAAAGAAATAACCAGAGTTGCTATAGGTGTGAGGCAGCCATCTTATTATAGAAGAACTGTCCCCCTAATGAACACAAGATCTGAGCCATAGAAAATACTATTAAGATATACATACTTTTCTGTAGCCCTAAAACTACTGATTCCACCACTAACAAATACCATTTGTTGCCATGTTCTGAACATGTGATTTACACCAGGCAGGGGTTTCTAAATGTCATTATCTATAAACAAATACCAGAGATCAATTTCAACAAAATATTCTAGAATCATTTGGTACCAGTAAAGTAGAGCAAGAAAGTTTTATAAAATACATGTGCTAAAAATTAAACGCAGTTTTAGAAGTAACAGCATATCATTTTGAACTAAGGCAAATAATTTTACCAATTGAGAAGTGACTAACTCTAATATGGTTGATTTTGTGGGGTCTAAAATCTAATATCACTTATTAGTTAGCTCTAATTTTAAAAAGATAACAGTACTTACAGCAGGAGAAAAGATACCTCACACTCTTTTAGCATAGTTTTTAACTATTATCAGTCATCTTTCATCTTTATATCACATGCATTTAATTTAATTTCATGCAAGCTCTTGGTAAGTGAACTTATCTAAAGAAAATGAAACTTTCAGGTAGGGAAAGGTCTTTATAGCTTTGAAATCAAGCTCCTTTGAATTACCCCAGAAAAGCAAGACCACCATGCATATTTTACTAATTACTGTTATTACTAATTACTAGCTAAATTCTAAATGCTGACCAAAAACTAAGCAAAATAGGTAATGAGAAAAGTAATGGGTTCAAATAAACAGAAGCTATCATATGTTGATGACCGAGGCAGTCCATTTTAATTTTACTTTCCTCTTGCTGCTTTGTTTTTTCTTGAAATAATATTAGTAATATTGGAATTGTGCAAACTTTGGATAATAAACTAATGCATGTTTGTATTCATTCCACAGTGGAAAGGCAAGAGAGACGAATTATAAAGTATATCAATATATGGATCCCGTCATTGTTTTTCTTTTCTGGTACTCCTATATTTGAATTGTTACATAAAATATAAAATCATATAGCCATTGTTTTCTTTAGTATCATGTTCTTTAAAAGTTAATATAATATTCAGACAAGATGGATTTAATTGAAAAATTACCTTTGGGATATGTTGAATTAAAGAAAATTAAAATGTTATTGTAGCTATTTCCCAATTTTTAAAAACTATATGCATGATTGATAACAGATAATATACATATAATAAAAGCTAGGAAGGGATACAGTTCACTTTTTTGAGTTAACAGTGTATCATTGATATATTTTCAGATCTAACTCATTCTTTCTCACTGGTTGCACAATATTTCTTAGCATGGTATAAACTATCAATAATGCAATGTTTATATTAATGGTTTATTTTCAAAGTTTGCTGTTAGAAGGTAGTCAAGAACATGAATGTATGAATATCTTGCTTCTTATAATCCTCTTCTTTAAATAGGATAGAGTTCTAGTGGTGGGTTTGCACATGCAAAATTTATCCATTCATATATATTTTCATTCATTTAATAAACAGTTATTGAGTACATAATATGTGTGAGGCACTGTTGAAGGCCCTGAAGATACAGTGATTTTAAAAAAGTACTCTTTTGGAACCTACCTACTATTAGGGGGCAAAGACAAAAGAGGTGTATGCAAACAAAAAGAGAATATAAGAGCATGTAGTAGAAGTACTGTGAAATTTTTAAAAAGAAAGGCCAATAATGCAAATAGATGATGCTAGGGCATGGAATTGCTATTTTTGGATAGTATGATAGGGAAAGTCTGAGGAAATAATACCCAGGCAGAGTCCTCAATGACTCAAGGCAGACAGCCATGCCATGAACCGAGGCAAAGGATTCCAGGCAAAAGTATCAGTAAGAGTAAAGGCCAGATTGAGGATGCTGGTTTGAGGTACAGCAACAAGTGAGTATGGGTGACCTACAGAGAGCAAGGGCAAGAGCCTTTAATAGATGAAGTCAGAGAATTACAAAGGGCTGGATTATGTAAGATCCTGTGTGAAAGAAGATACAGGAGAGTTTTAAAGGGAAGTTAGGGGCAGGATCATGGTGGGTTGGGGAAAAGGTAACATGACCTGATTTGGCTTTTCTGAGGAGAACACCACAGGGAAAGACATTGAATGCTGGGGACTCTTGGAAAGCTACTGGATTAGTCCAAGCTAAAGGCTATGATGTCAGACTGTGACTAAGTACTGTAAGTATTAGTGCTCTCAGATTATTTTTTAAAGATAGAGATAGAATTTTCTTATGAATCAAGTAATAAGTGTGAGAGAAAGTAAGAAGAATAACTTCAAATTATGCACATTTTAAATTTTAAATAATGTCTAATTATCTAGCAAAAAAATTTATGCAGTCACCAACAGTGAACAAATGAATTCATTTAATTTCACCCTATCAGTATTGGATTTGTCAATATTTCCAACTTTTGCCAATATAATGGGGAAAGAAATATTACTTTAAAATTAGTATTTCATGACTATTATAGGGATTGGAGAAATTTTGTATGGTTACTGATATCTATTATTTTTAAGTTATTGATGTTGGTGTTATTAACTTAAAGAAAATAAATATATTATTGATATGAGCTACTTCATTGACCTTTGATGTAAACCTTGTAGTAAGTCTTGAAATAAACAAATTTTAACTTTCCATATAACCAAAAACATTTTTCTCCTAATTTTCTAACTTCAGTTTTGTGTTTTGGTACTTATTTTTATTGCTTTATTATGAAGATCTTACTCTACTACAGATCATTATTTCAAAAACCTATTATTTTTAAGAGCACATATAGTAAAATTCATGTAGAACCACAAAAGACCCAGATAGTTGAAGCTATCTTGAGAAAGAACAAAGTTAAAGATATTACATTTCCTGATTTCAAGTGATATTATAAAACTAAAGTAGTCAAAACAGTGTATTATATCATAAAAACAGTCACATAGAACAACAGAATAGGATAGAGTTCCCAGAAATAGACCGATGTATTTGCAGTCAACTAAATTTTAACAAGGGCACCAAGAGTACACAATGTGGGTAATATAGTCTCTTCAAAAGACAATGGTAGGAAAACATATGCAAAAGAATGAAATCAGATCCCTACCTACATGATTCAGAAACATTAACTCAAAGTAGATTAAAGAATCAATGTAAGACCCGGAACCATAAGGCTACTACAAAAATACCTAGGGAAAAATGTCCTAGACATTGGCTTCATCTGTGAGTTTTTAGATATGATACTAAAAACACAGGCAACAAGGGCGCCTGGGTGGCTCAGTGGGTTAAGCCGCTGCCTTCGGCTCAGGTCATGATCTCAGGGTCCTGGGATGGAGGCCCACGTCGGGCTCTCTGCTCAGCAGGAAGCCTGCTTCTCTCTCTCTCTCTCTCTCTCTGCCTTCCTCTCCATCTACTTGTGATTTCCCTCTGTCAAATAAATAAATAAAATCTTTAAAAAACAAACAAACAAACAAACAAACAAACAAAAAACACAGGCAACAAAAGGAAAAATAAACAATAGGATAACATTACACTAAAAAGCTTCTGCACAGCAGAAGAACCAATCAACAAAATGAAAAGGTAAGCCACGGAAAGGGAGAAAATATTTGCAAGCAATCTATCTGTTAAAGGGTTAATATCTAAAATATGTAAGAATCCCATACAACTCAATAGTAAAAAAAAAAAAAAAAAAAAAAAACCTCACTACAAAAATGGACAAAGAACATGAACAGACATTTTTCCAAAGATGATATACAAATTTATATAACTGTTGTATGAAAAGATGCTAAAAATCACTAATCTTCAGGGAAACATACATCAAAACCACAGTGAGATATTACCTCACACCTGTTAGCTATTATCTAAAAGACAAGTGATAAGAAGGGTTGGTAGGGATGGAGAAAAGGAAACAATTATACACTATTGGTGGGAATGTAAACTGGTACAGAACTATGGAAAACAATATGGTGTTTCCTCAAAAAATTAAAAATAGAATTACCGTATGACCCAGCAATTCCACTTTTGGATATTCATCCAAAAAAAGAAAAACACTAACTCAAAAAGATATATGCATCCCCTTCTCTGTTCACTGCAGCATTATTTATAATTGCCAAGATATGGAAACAACCCATGTGACTGTTGACAGATGCACAGATAAAGAAAATGTGATACATACACACATACACATATATGTCTGTGTACTATTTGTGACAACATGGACGAACCTGGAAGTCATTATGCTAAGTGAAATAAGCCAGACAGAAAAAGGCAAGCACTGATATCACTTTTGTGTGGAATTTTAAGAAAAATACAAAGTTATAAAAGCAGAGAATAAAATGATGGTAGAAGCTGTAGGGTAGAAGAGGGGGATACTGATCAAAGGATAGGCGCTATTGGGCATAAGATGAATAAGTTCTGAGGATCTAATCTGCATAATGGTGAATATAATTAATAATATATATTGAACACTTGAAATTCACTAAAAGGGTAGATCTAAGTTTTCTCACACACATTAAAAAATTATATGAGGTAAGGGATGTGTTAATTAACTTGATTGTGGTTATCATTTTACAATGTATAGATATATCAAATCATCACATTGTACTCTTTACATACATACAAATTTATTTGCTAACCCTACCTCAATAAAATCAATCACTCAATCAATTATCAGAGAACACAGAATATTACACAGATGGTTAGATGAGAGTTAACAAAACAGAGGGATAATACTAAGAAGAGAGAGTACTTTAGAGCTGAAGAGAAGATATTACATAACTCCTCTCTAAGGCTGTTGATTAGTATCAAGAATTATATCTCTAAGCTCCTTCAGTGAAGCCAAGATTTGATATGAAATCACTTAAGTGCCCTTATGTGCCAGTCACTGTATGGAGATATATGTGACAGAATCAGGGGAGAGTCGGGCTTATGACTTCAAACAGAAGGAAAAATCTGTGCATCTGACAACCAGCCTCTACAGCTGCAAAAACACTTTGAGACTAGATCAGGCCCTAAGTAATTATCTTGGCATTTGTGGTAATCATTCAATAATTCAGTAGACAATCAACATTGCTATGTAATTAAAAAGTAGTTACATGATATTTCCACCCATAATTTAGTAACTAAAATTAGTGTCTCATGCAATTGTTTAAGTCATCATAGATCTATTTCTTTCAATATATGTTAGCGTTTAATAACTTTTCAAATGATACTTTCTCTTTATAATGTCTTTATTGAGATTATAATATCATTAGGAAACCAAGAGATAGATGACATCATTTGGTCCTAATTCCCATTCCCTAGTCTCTAGCTCCGCTTTATTTTCTCCTTGAAGAAACAGTCCCAGGAGTGAGGGACTTGAATGGGATCAAATAGGTAGCTACATTGCACTTTCTTAAGCAGTTTTTACAATCTGAGGTCTATATTCCCATTCAAGAGAGAATTAAGTAATCAGTTAACTAGGTGTAGATAATTTAGCACTTCTTCATAAATAATAATATTCCACATTCTGTGACAGGGAGCTAGAATCAATGTGTAAAAATGGAATTTTTACATCTGATTGGTGGTAGATATAAAGATACAGATATTAATAATTTATCAGCCTTCATGCATGCCAAATTCTTTAGATTCTAAATTCACAAAGATAAGCATGCTTTCCTAATTAGGGAGACTATTCTTATGCTTCTAATCAATGCAAATCACATTTTCTAAACCTTAACCTTTTTTTTTACCTTCAGTGAAGGTGCTGAGTGTGTTTTTTTTGTTGTTGTTTGTTTGTTTTAAAAAACCCTATTCCCAAATATCAGTTAATTTAAATAAGTGCCTTACATCAGAACACTGGCACGTTTTTAAATGAGGTTAAAAAATTGCTGTCTAAATGAAATGAAATTATCTAAGCCAATCCATTTTCCGTTTATACCTAAGAGAAGAAATCCTAGACACTATGATCTAGCCAAGTGGATATAGCAGGCACAGAACATTAGTTGACTACTAAGATAGTACTACTACTTAGATAGTGCCTTTTCTACATATGAACTAACTAAATACTATCTTGTAGATAAAAACTACTGAATGCAAACAGGAAAAAAAATCTATGTGTCTCAGATTTTTCATATCACTTGTTAAAATAACAGAAGTATCTTAATGCTCTACGAATGGAATTAGTTCACATTTTGGCTTCATACCATTTATATCTTGTTAAATCAATGATAATAACTAATACAGCTCAGTAACTTTGGGAGTTTCTTCATATTTTGGTGAATATTACTAGAGCCAAAATAAAATAAATGCCCTAGAATCTTGCTATACAAAATGTGGCCCATGTACCAAGATCATGGGCATCATCTGGGAACTTGTTAGGAGATCTCAGGTTTCGATTCAGACTTAGAGATTCCAAATACACATTTTAACAAGATCCCCAGGTGATTTCTATGCACTTCAATGTTTGAGAAGCAACATCCTAGGAAAATACAGATTCTTCTCTTTTCTGTCAATCTCCTCTACTGCAACTCTCTGATAGGTCTCCATTTCCACTCCCACAGCCCCTAGTTTATCACATCGGTCTCCCGCTTACAAAAATTTCCTAGGTCCATTTATTTGTTGTAGTTCTCCTCTATTTCAGTTGGCTGTCTTAGCACACTGACCATTTATCCTACCCATTCTCTGAGTCTATAACCAGTCTCTATTTATCTCGTACTTTGTTGGTTTCCCTCTCCCTGGCTATCCCACTTATAGCACACAGAGGCAGACTTAATTTGATTTGTCTTCTTGACCTATGCAAGATAATACTTTTTGATTATGTTCAAATATATTGAAGTATTCACTTTATAATTAGAAAAAGAAAAAAACATATCTGAGAAATTAAAAAGAAACATTGTTTGTTTTCATGTATACCTAACTATTTGAAGAAAACCTGAGAAGTCTTTGCCATACCCAAGATTTTAAATTGTTACTTTAGAAGTGTAAATACAAATATAATCTCTTTAAAAATCAAATGTCAAACAAGGTTTAAAACAAATATGAACAACTACAGAATTTAATAGTGACCTTGTTACACTTTCGTTCCAAAAGTCAGTGTTGATTGGTCAGGCATGCTTTGTGTTTCTGTCTCTTAACAATTGGAAAAGTTGACCAATATGGTCTGGAATGAAGCTAAAGTACATTTTGATTTAAAGCTATTTGTCAATAGCTAATAATAATCTCTAAACCAAATCACAAGTAATTCCATTTAAAAAATTAACTTGCTTGATGGGGAGAAAAGAGTTTTTATTGATTTGTGAATGTTTTATTTCAATATCCGTGATAAAAAAAAATACTTTTTTGAGCTAATAAATATACTTGTTTGTACAGAATTTATCAAAATTTTTATTTTGGATATGACAAAATACAATGGTAAAACAAAGTATTTTATCAGTAGAATTCTGCACAATATTTAATCACTCTTATGAATGTATCTTACTTATACTGATGTGTCCATTTTTCTGATTTATTTTATCTGTCTAAATTCTGCTATAGAATTGTATATAAGACTCATCTATGAACATCATTAAGACATAAATAAAAGTTCTTGGTTGTGTAGATGAAACCATGAGCTGGCACTTAGGAAACTTGGACTATGGTTCAAATCTCAAGCTCTAGGAAGTATGATACCATTTCCAATCATCAGTTTCCTAAATGGTAAATTCAAGGTTTCATATAGACATTCTATAAGGTCTTTTTCTGTGGAAAACTCTTGCTTTCCTATCATAGCTAAAATGTTCAACCTTCTTTCAATTTGGTAGAAAGTATTTTCAAAGCATTTTTTGTGTGTCTGAAAACTCTTCCTTTTTGGCCATATTTTCCTGCTGCACTTAGTTTATTGCTTTGGATTTCTGGGCATGGAGCCTACTTTGGTTTTATTTTTGTTTATGTTCATCATCTCTATTTCTATTTTTGAAGCTGGAGCTTCATAAATATATTATTAGACACTATAAAATTGGATAATAATACTATAAAATTGATTTTCTATATTTGCACATTCCTTGAGAACCTTGGGTGTTTACAGCAATTAGTCTAATTCTTCAAATCGGAAATGTCACCTCCTCCTTTGCCTGAAGCAAAGCAGCAGGAAGTACAAATCACACTCAACAGCTTGACACCAGGAGGAGGAAACAAATACCTCTGCATAGAATTTACACATCTGACAGTGTGTCACCCATATAGAAATGGGAAAAGACAGCTTTTATCTTAGAGAATGCTGGCACTCTTTCTAATAATCGGGACAGGAAAAACATCAGCATCTACTTTAATAGTGGAAAGGGACTTTAAAGATGCTCTCTGTTGGCTCCTCTTGTCGCCACAATATTTAGTTAGTGCCTGACACAGACTAGGTGCTCAATAACTGTTTGCTGAACAAATTAATCAATGTTGTTTTGGATGAGTGTATATCATTAAAAAACAATAACAACTTCGGGACGCCTGGGTGGCTCAGTTGGTTGGACGACTGCCTTCAGCTCAGGTCATGATCCCGGAGTCCCGGGATCGAGTCCCACATCGGGCTCCCAGCTCATGGGGAGTCTGCTTCGCTCTCTGACCTTCTCCTCGCTCATGCTCTCTCTCACTGTCTCTCTCTCAAGTAAATAAATAAAATCTTAAAAAAAAAAAAAAAAAAAAACAAAACAATAACAACTTCATGTAAAGAGCTTGGAAGTCATCACCCCTATCTTTACAACAACAACAAAAAGCAAGGCAAACCAGAGGCACTTGGGTGGCTCAGTGGGTTAAAGCCTCTGCCTTCAGCTCAGGTCATGATCTCGGGGTCCTGGGATGGAGCCCTGCATTGGGCTCTCTGCTCAGTGGGGAGCCTGCTTCCTCCTCCTCTCTCTCTCTGCCTGCCTCTCTGCCTACTTGTGATCTCTGCCTGTCAAATAAATAAATAAAATCCTAAAAAAATAAGCTAGGCAAACCAAAAACTAACACATTTCACTATTTTCATCAGAAAACTGAGGTTTCATGGCAAATAGCCACCTTGATATACAAGACAGAAGATTATAGAGAGTTACAGCTGATATTTGCTTACCTGGAGTAGAAACCTCTACAGTCATAAACTGGGAGGAACACTTAAATGGTAAGTATGATAAATTGCTAGAGGCTGAGTGTGGATTACCGTCAGAATGAAGGACCCCCACCCTTCTGCCAAGAATCCCACTAGATTCCGAAAGGTTCCCTTGTGATTCTGACAGGGGAGGGGAATAATAATCCTTATGAAATATTCCCAGAGGTTTTCTCTGTAGCAAAGGGCTAGTCTCCAGGGGGACGAGCTCTTACCAGAGCCTTTTTCAGAGTTATGGGGGAAGAACATTCTTCTCAGTCCAGTTTCCTCTAGCCTTCCTATCTTATTTAATGGGCTAGGGGCAAAAAGTTATACAAGAAGAAATGTTTGTGAAGGTCACAGGCCACTCATAGGCCCAAAGCACAGGCTCTAAAAAGACAGATATTTTGTTGGGAGATTATGGAATAGTCCCTTTTCCCCACACCTTACCACCATACCAATAGTGCCTTAGGGTAACATTGCTACTGAGACAGCTGCATGACACAGATTCTCTCTCAGGAGAAGTATAAAGGGAAGTACCATGTTAGGAGGAGAGACAAAAACAGGAACACTAGAGGAATTTGAAGCCTCTGACACCCAAAGCTACAGTAATCATTAAACAAAATCTCACTCCTGCCTGGATTAAAATACAGCCTCACAATTAAGAGACTTATTCACCTCAGTTCCTATTACCTAATTATACCATGTCTGACTCTCAATGAAAAATTACTAAGTATACCAAAGGGTAGGAGGAAAAAAAAAAAAAACAACACTTTGAAAACAGAAATCAAGTATCAGAACTAGATGCAGATATGACATAGTTGTGGAATCTCAGTCAGGAATTTTAAATGACTATGGTTAATGTAAGTATTCTCATGTAATAAAAAGTTGGATAATATAAACAGAGATGGATACACTAAGAAAGAATAAAAAAGGAAAACTAGAAAAAAAAAGAACTATAACAGAATGTGTTTCTTTCATAGGCTCATCAGCTGATGGGACATAACTGAAAAAAGGATCAGTGAGCATAAAAACTGGTCAAAAAGAAGATTCCCAAACTGTAAAAATGGATAATAATAGACAGTAGGTCATTCAAGAACTATAGAACAAGTTTTAAGAGAGGTAACATATGCATAACAGGAATGCTAAAAGAGAGAGAAAAAAAAAAGGAAAGAAATGTTGTTAATACCAGGATTAATGAAGTGTCATGACCAATAGAAAAAAACAACTTCTTAAAATTAATGACAGACAACAAACCACAAATCCAAGAAAGTCAGAAAAGACCAAGGGAAAAAAGCAAAAAGCTACATGGAAGCATATCATATTCAAATAACAGTGAGCCAAAGGCAAGGTGAAAATCTTGAAAGAAGCAGAGGAAAAACTCTTCTTACCTACTGAGAATCAAGTATAAGAAAGTAGATTTCTCATCAGAAACCATGTAATCAAGTAGTGAATGTAGTACTGGCTATTATATGTAAGTGATGAATCACTAAATTCTACTTCTGAAATTAATATTACATTATATGTTAACTAACATTTAGAATTTAAATAAAAACTTGAAACATTAAAAAAAGAAATCATATATATCTCTCTATATATCTATATGTGGAATGGAATAGAATGGAAAATAATGGACTATTACTCAGCCATAGAAAAGAATGAAATCTGGCCATTTGCAATGATGTGGATGGAACTAGAGAGTATTATGCTAAATGAAGTCAGTCAGTTAAAAAAAGGCAAATACCATACAATTTCACTCATATGTGAAACATAAGAAATGAAACAAAGGATCATAGGGAGGAAAAAAAAAGGCAAACCAAGAAAGAGTTTTTTTTTTTATGTAGGTTCCGCACCCAACATGGAGCCTAATAACAGGGCTTGAACTCAGAACCCTGAGATCAAGACTCGGATGCTTAACTGACTGCCACCAGGCACCCCAACAGATTCTCAACTGTATAGAACAAACTGATGGTTTCCAGAGGGGGATGGTATTGCAGGGATGGGCTAAAGAGATGATGAGGCTAAGAAGAGCACATGTGATGAGTACAGGGTGTTGCAGTGAAGCACTGAATTACTAAATCTTACATCTGAACCTAATATTACACTGAATGTTAACTAATTAGAATTTAAATAGAAGCTTAAAATAAAATGTAGTTGGTTAAAAAAAAAAGGAAGTGAATGGAGTGAAAAATGTAAAGGGTTGTAAGAAAAAAAAATCCTACCAATCTAGAATTCCATATTCAGTGAAATTATCCTTTAAAAGGAGAAACATTGTCTAAGACAAACAAAAATTGAGGTAATTCACTGCCAGCTGATCTGTTCTATAAGAAATGTTAATATTTTCTTCAGAAAATAAGAAAATGATATTAATCATTATATGAATCCACATTTATGTTTTTAAAAGAGTATTGAAGGAATAAATCAAGTGACATACTAACTACTATGTAAAAATTATTTGTCTGATTGAACATTACAAAATATGTTCAATTCAGTATTCAAAAATAATAGACTTTGGAATCAGAACCATTTTTGTTAGGATTGAGTGATCTAGAATATATAAAGAGTTTAACATAATGTCTGGACGTGATTATCTAAGCAAAAGAATTTTGTTCAATAGCCTAATTTAAAAGAAGTGTCAGTAAACCTTCTTGATAGTCTCATATTGTTTAGGTAAAATAAATAATATATATCTATATCTATACAGATATATATATATATGGTATCATATAAAAAGTTAATATTTGGAGTAAGAATAATCACGCTGTAAATAAGAGAAAACATGGCCTGAGATTTTTTTTTTTAAAGATTTTTTTTTTATTTATTTATTTGACAGACAGAGATTACAAGTAGACAGAGAAGCAGGCAGAGAGAGGAAGGGAAGCAGGCCCCCCGCTGAGCAGAGAGCCTGATGTGGGACTCGATCCCAGGACCCTGAGATCATGACCTGAGCTGAAGGCAGCGGCTTAACCCACTGAGCCACCCAGGCGCCCCAATGGCCTGAGATTTCTAATTGCCCTCAAACATGGGCCAAAAGAATTCAGAAAAGGTAAATAATGGTAAGCTATATAATGTAAGGTAATATAACATTCTGACATATATAATGAAATAAATAATATAGTATCATAAATGGAAAAATGGAAGGAAAAGGAAGGAAGAGTTAGCTGAAGAAAAACTGCGATTCAAAAAAGTAATAAAGAAAAACAAAGGGCCTTGAATTACTTATGGTAAAGTAAAAAGCAGGTAACCTTCATTGATGAGATTTAATGGATAATATGAAAAGCTTATTTCATAACTTCAGTAGGTAATTTAAAATCTATGGACACAGAAAGAAAGATAACTGATGACTAATGTCCCTTTTTCCTCCCAACTACACTAATCCTTTAAATGAAACTAAAATATTTAAGTCAGCAGACAAGAAATATAAAATTATATCCCCAGGGGTACAGGTCTGTGAACCACCCCTGGGGATAAAAATATATGTTTATAAAAAATTAAAAATAAATAAATAAATAAATAAATAAAAGAAATATAAAATTATAATTTGAGATTTACCTAATCACCCTTTTCCTGTCCTTCTGCCTAACATTATTTATGAGTAATAAATTAAATCTTAAAATATTTTCATACAATTTTTCACGAAGTGCTTTCCAGGGCAATAGCTCACTTCTAAATAAACAGAAACATAATCCTATCAGTAGTCCTAATTGAACACCTAGCGTGCATAGAATGCTTTGTCCAGGTTAAAGAATGCTACCAATGAGAAAGGCGCTTCTCTTCATGATCCAGGAAGGAAAAATTCTCTGAGCGTTTGTAAACTTCTCAGTTACAAAAGGTTACCAAAGCAATTAATAAGAAGACTAAGGCTGATACAGTGGAAGTGAAAAGCAAATCATTAAAGTAGACATCTGTAATAATAGACTTACATGGGAAGGCCTCCTGCAGGAGGTAAGTCTTGAACCAGAGTTTTAAAATTACTAAAACCATTTTCAAACAGCTCTAAAGAGTCATTTTATTTTAGGAACAAGAATACCTGAGTTACATTAATTTCAGTCATCATCCAAGACTCAAATATAATGATAAAATTGTTTATATGGGTCTTATCATGCAAATTTCTAGCTACTAGCCAAAGAACTGTTCTACAAGTATATCATATTTGAAGTCAGATTTTAAAATCTTGACCTATTAATTCAACTGATGATAGATTTGAGTAAATATTTGCCTATTTTTTGAGTGAAATTTTTGTACATATAACTAACCAGTTTTGAATATCTTGGCAACCAGTATGAAATGAGAAAAAAAAAGGAAAACTATGTAATTTTTATGTGAATGGATTAAGCCTTAATTCAACCTTGCTTCATTTTAACAACAGAACTATGAAAGTTAAGTCAATATATATTATCACATTGCCCTGAGGGAATTTCAGTAAGGTAAATTCAAATTTCAGTTGAAATAAAATTTATCTTAAAAAGGGAAATTTATAGGGGCTCCTGGGTGGTTCAGTTGTTAAGTGTCTGCCTTCAGCTCAGGTCATGATCCCAGGGTCCCCCATAGCATCAGGCTTCCTGCTCAGCAGGAAGCCTGCTTCTTCCTCTCCCACCCCCTTGCTTGTGTTCCATTTCTTGTTGTGTCTCTCTCTGTCAAATCAATAAATAAAACTTTAAAAAAAAAGGAAATTTATAAATTATAAATTTATAGAGAAAACTCCAGAAGCAATTAATATTGTATGCTCTTTCAACAGGTAGGTAGGTAAAACATACTGAGAACAAAGTTCTTAGGTGAAAAATACATTTATAAAGAATTGGACACAAGTATTTGATTTGTTGAAATAGAGGGTAGGAGCCCCTGGGTGGCTAAGTGGGTTAACCCTCTGCCTTCAGCTCGGGTCATGATCTCGGGGTCCTGGGATGGAGCCCCGCATCAGTCTCTCTGCTTAGCAGGGAGCCTGCTTCCCTTCCTCTCTCTCTCTCTGCCTACCTCTCTGCCTACTTGTGATTTCTGTCTGTCAAATAAATAAATAAAATTAAAAAAAAAAAAAAAGAAATAGAGGGTATACCAAACATAAGGGTTGGCTCTTAAATATAAGGTATGTCATTTCCAAATGAAAGAGCTAAGGGCTTTAAACCAGAAAACCAACAGCAGTCTGAATTTAGGATTGCTACTGGGGCAGGGACAGGGAAAAGGTAGGAAAGGTAGAGCCAGAGTCATATAAATAAGATACTGCTATGGCAGGGAGGCAACGTTCTAAACTGCTAATTCACATGGAGATCCAAAGAAAGTAAAGCCACTGGACTTAAGGATCTGAGATCATGAAGAAATTATGATGGTAAAGGTTCCAGTAATGGAGCACCACTCTTGTGTACTTTAGTCCTATGGGACAGGAGGGAGCCACGCCACTCAAGCCATTTATAAACAGGGGGGTGTTGCTGAGGTCTGCTCACCACGGATTGCCCACAGTGAGACCAGAGTGGACTCAGCAGGAAGTCTGGGAATACTGACAATCCATAGCACTTCCCCAGATTGAGGATACCCTAAAAAACTGCTTCCTCTTTAAAAAGCAGCCTTAAAATGAGACACTTGAAAGACGGTGTTAAGACGAATGAGTTACAGTTCCTGAAAAAAATTATAAAATCCTCTACCTGCCTTTTCTCTTTTTTTGGTTCTTCCCTTACCCTTGACTGACTGACTGACCACCTTCCTACCTTCCTTCCTTCGAATCAAATAATTTTTTTTTTTTTGGTCTTTTTGGTAATCTCAGGAATGCAAAATGTGAAATGCTGTGAAAGTGAAGAAGTCATTGGACTTTTTAGGGCTTGGACTCAATAGCTTAAAAATAGTAACCTGCCTTGCTTTTGTTGGACTAGGGTAACACTGAGATCATTTACTAGCATGGGAACATACTCTCATCCTACATAAAAATATTAGTAGAAAATGTTAGTATAAATTTATTTAGCAAATTCATCTCAAAAAAAAAATCATGCCAGGTAACTGTCAGTCTGTATAAACTGTACAAATAATGGGTGACATACAGTGTTTCTACAGTGTCACAGAATGATCACAATGTGCTAAAATATGAAACAATGAGGAAAGAAGCAGAAGGAATGTTATATATGGCCTGCATCCATCATAAAATACTTCTCTAAAGTAGTAATTTTGCATGAGAAAAATGAAATAAAATGCAAGTCAACCACACAGAGTTTATTTCCCCCTTCCTACCCCGCCCCTCTCTCCTCTAAGATATCTAAGATGCTATCTCTGAGATAGCATCACTTATTCTCACTGTATTTCCCAAGATTTTGAACCTAAGTGATCCTACTTTCTACTCTGGACTTCAGCTTTATGAGTTAGCATAAAGGCAACCCTTCCAGCCACACTTTCCAAAGGATATAATTACAAATATAACATAAGATTCTCTGCTTTCCAGACTTTTAACATTGTTGTTTTTAGAAAGTAATTGGTTTTTCTTTTGCTTTTTTTCCCCTTCCCAAAGCTCAATGCAATCTATACTGCCTGGAAGCCAGACTTTAAATGAAGCAGATGCTCCAAGTTTAAACTCTGCACTGATGGTAAAGCTGTTTCCTAGCAACACAAAGTTATGAAAACTTCAAGAGCACTACTTTGCTCAATACAGTTTCTCCCATTTAGTTTCATACACTCAGTGGGTTATTATAAAGAACTGAGTATCAAGTCAAAACTAACTTGATCCTGCATTAATAAGAATGAAAAACCCACTCCATTTATTTTGAACTACAGATTATTTTCAAACCTTGGGCAGACAAAATCTGGCTTCGTACAGGTTCTCTGAAAGAAAGTTTTTCAGAATGAATTTTGGGAGGGACTTTATGGAAAGGTGATAGAGCTAGGCCACACATGTATCTGAGATACATTGTTTTAAAACATCTAGCTTCTTTAAATAACTCCAGCAGGTGAGTGTTTAAATGGTGTTTAGTTGCAATGTTCTACAGGGGTTTTCAAACATTTTGGTCTTAGAATGCCTTTATAGGCTTTTTTTTTTTTAAAGATTTTATTTATTTGACAGAGATCACAAGCAGGCAGAGAGACAGGCAGAGAGAGAGGGGGAAGCAGGCTCCCTGCTGAGCAGAGAGCCTGATACAGGGCTTGATCCCAGGACCCTGGGATCATGACCTGAGCTGAAAGCAGAGGCTTTAACCCACTGAGCCACCCAGGCACCCCAGAATGCCTTTATATTCTTAAAAATTATTGGGCTTCCCAAAGTGCTGTTGTTTATCTGAGTTATATCTAGTAATAGTTACCACATTAGAAATGAGAAGTTGAAGATTTTAAATCTTGTCTTGTTCAGTTTGAAATAAACTTGTTAAAATAAATAACATATTCTATGGAAAATTTCAAAACAAAACCAAAGATAGTCTGGTGGGATGAGTGGCAATGTTTTATCTTTTACAAATTTCCCCTAATAGAAGACAGCTGGGTTTTTATATCTTCCTTGGCACTTACTCTGTTATCTCACATCACAAAGCTCCTAGAAAACTCTACTGTGCACTACTGAGAGAATGACAGTGAAAAAGCAAATAAATTTCTCCTCCTTCTCTTCCCTTTCCCACTCCTTCCTCCATCTTTTTTTCTCCTTTTTCTTCTTTCTAAATTAATTTGTATCATAGTTTGAGAACTGCTCTCAATAAGAATATTTACTCAATCTCTAAGATTTAGATTTCTTTTTCCTTATCAGGCGGTATGGTAAAATGATCATATTTATGGTATGTTACAGTCAGCTGGCTTGAGTTTGACGGCTCTCTTGCTCTATGACTCTAATTAAGTCACTCTAGGTCTCCCCTCTATCATTTATAAAATGGGTCTAATGGTAACATCAGTCCCACAGTACTATTAAGAGAAAATAAGGTAGTAAATAAATGGAAAACCCTTGACATACTTCCAGTCCATAAAAGTCACTACCTAATAAATATCATCTGTTATTCTCTCTGATTTTAAGACTGTAAAATGGAAGACTGAAACAAATGCATCAATAAAACACTCAAATAACCATCACTCCCCCCACTCCTGAAAAAGAGGAAATAACATGAACCTGTAATAATCTGATGCTTATGCTCTTCTGTATTTAGAGTTGAAGTTTGCTTTATTTTTTAATGTCATTGGAAACATATCTAAAGCTATGTGTTCTTTTGTATTTGCTTCTTTCCCAGCACAATCCTTCGATATCATCTGGTGAAGAGACAGAGGGGTGAAGATGTGTACTTTAAAGAAATAGTGAAAATGACCACCTATGCAATTTGAAAAAAAAGTAGAAAAGTACGCAGTTTGGTTTTAATGACTGATATCTACTAAATTGGTAATTTATGCTTTATTTGACCTTTGTTTTGGTTCATATGATGGTCAAAAACAAAAATCAAAATGGGTTTGAATCATATGCTGATTTCTCTCTTACAGGATCAATTCCAGCTACCCTATGTAGGCTTCTGTTTCCAGCAGTTGCAGGACTGATCACATTTGCAACATGAATATCATCTTTCATTTCATAATTTCAAAGCTCTCTTAGTACTAACCCAGTTTTTATTACAGCTTTGAGACTAGATACGTAGTAAACTTTTTTTTTTCTTTTTGCCTTGGGATGTAGCTTAAGACAGTAAATGAACTGAGATTGCACAGGGTCTTGCAAAGAACTGATAGGGGAGTCTTGAACTCTACAATAAACATTTCTTTTTAAAAGGAGAATAAATGGATGTTCTTGAAAGTCAAATCTTTAAATAGGACCTTAAATATTTTTTTTTTAATTTTAAACATTGACAAGACAAAAAATGATGTTACAAAATGCAGTTTAACAAGTGAGCAAGAATCATATTAGGCATGTTAAAAAACATGCTGTTATGTGTCCTACCAACCAAATCAGTTTGACAGCCTTTGTTAGATACATGAGAGGTTAGGAGGCTCTTTGAAACCTGGGTATTTATCCTGCTCAATAATAATTTAAAGAAATCTTGGAATACCTGAGCATAGAGTTTGAATTAAAAAGAAAATAATGTTTAATTTTCTCCTACATTATGATGAATTTTTTATGATGTCAAATTGGAGAACCAAAGAAAATAAAAGGTCACTGTGCCTTCTCTCACTTATTTTCTCTGAGAGCAGCATTTGACTAAGTTGTTTTCCTTTAGCAAAATATGGTACAGTTAGAAACCTTGTTGTCAGATGGTTAGTACAACAGCTTACAAAATGAGTGCTCAGAAATCCATTTCTGAGCTTCTCTGAACTTCACATTCCTAACTACTTTGTAGTTTTATTGTATTAAGTGAGTAGGTTAACATTTATTAAAGAACCACCCAATTCTCAAGAAAAGTAATATTTCCTTGCTTCCTTACTTTCTTTTTTCTTTTCCTACTTTGTTTATTGCAGATCATTTCTTTTGTCTTATTTTTAGTGTTTGGCCTTTACTATGGAGGCTAACAGCAATCAGATTCCATATGCGCATTTTCTTTTGCAGTGCATTTAAAGAGAAACTTTTGGAGTCCCAGTTTTTGAATTAAGCTATAACTTTGTTAGAATCTGTATATTTTTAAAAAATATTGCTTAACTGTTTTAACTAAGTTGAAGAAAGTGTAAAATGTTTCCAAATAGCAACAACAATGTTATCATTGTCATTCCATACTATAGTACTATATATAACCTATAATACTATAATATTATCTATAGTACTATATTTAAGGTTCTTATCCATTACACTATAATAATAGAGTAATACAAGTAGTAATGTAGTATTATTAAACTATAATAATAGTAATATAACACATTATCTAAATTTTACAGAAGGAAGTCCTGAGACCCACATGGGTACATTAGTTTCTTTAAAGTCAAGGAGCTAGTAAGTGTAAGGTCCAAAAGAAATTATTTTGTTTCATTCTGGGCAATTAACCACTGCACTAGATTAACTATCTTCTCTCATTTGAATAGCTCCCTCCAGAAGACCAGAAAAACTAAAAAAAAAGAACATTTTCATACACTTCAGTTTACTATGAGGAAAACATGATAACAAATGGTTTTGGTTTGGTAAAGGTCACATCATAATCAATACTGACACATGTACTAGTGTCTTTTAGAATGAGGTTTTACACACAATCGGAGGTCTCTACTGAGAAAAATGATCATTTCCAATGTCAGCTATCCTGGGAAGAAATAAAATTTGGGGAGTAAAATCAGGAACTTGAAAGGTGTAAAATAGAATAAGCCCAGGAGAGAGGACTTTCTTTCTGAGCTTTTTTCTCCATGTTTTCCTCTTTTCTGGAGGTTGTCCTGCAACTCCATAAATGTTGTAGAAATGTGTTTCTGCCTAATGGAACCAAGAGCTCCTAGAAATGGAGTCTGGAGGTAGCAGGCAGGCACCTTCCAGAAAACTTCAGAAGGATATTTTATAGCCTGTGGACTTTGAGAGAAGCTCGAGAGATTAAAATGAGGTATAACCTATTCCCTATGCTGTAATTTCCTTCCACTATACAAAGTAAACATCCTCAAGTGTAACTTAACTGTGACCCACACACCTTGATGTATTGTGAGTACAAGTAAGATCAGAGGAAAATTTAAACTTGCATTCTACACATTCAAAGGATCTGTAAAGTTTATTTATAAATGTAAATATACAAGAAAGTAGCAGGATAAAGTAGATGTAATTATTATTATCAAGAGACAAAAAGATTTCCACTTTGGGCTAGAATGTATTAACAGAGACTGGATTTATAGCTTTACCTTGAATAACTAGAAAACTGGAGAAAACAGAAGAAAATACAGCTTTGGGACATTAAGGAATGCATGATTATGATCCATGAGAGAATAATAAGATTCCCTAATAAACTGTCTAGAGAATTATTTGTCAACCTCGGATATGAATGGCATTTTAGACCAGATCATTCTTTGTCATGGGGCTGTCTTGTCCATTATAGGATATTTAGCTGTATCCTTGGCCTTGAGCCTACTTTTCATACAGTAGTATCTCTCAACTCTAACAAACTAAAAGGTTACTAGATAATGTCCACTAGAGGGCAAAATCACCTCAGATTGGAAACACTGGCCGAGGGTAGTCTCTACAATGCAACACAGGGAAGGTAATCCCAAATAGAAGAACCAAGAAAACTTCTCTTAAGAGAGAGATTAAAGGTTGAAGAGGCCAGAGTGGCTAGATTTTGAAAAACAGTCTACATGAGAGGAGGAAGCTCAGAAAGAATGAGACCAGGGAGCAAGAAAGTGTGAGACAGAAAGAATTAAAAACAAAAAAGAAAAGAGAAAGAAAGAAAGAAAGAAAGAAAGAAAGAAAGAAAGAAAGAAAGAAAAGCAAAGCAAGGCTCTCAAATCTATCCAGGGGTTTCCTAGCTCTGATCTACACATATGTGAGAGGAAACTACTTGTGCAGGGAAACAATAAGTGGAAATGAGTAGGTAGAACAATTTGTAGAACCAACAAAACTAGGATGGTATTTTCTGCTCATTAGCCAGAGCCAAAAGATTTTTAATAGGTGAGGAAACCCAGAAGGTGCCACTTTAAATAGAGAGATTAAGTGGGAATACAAGGTAGTGCAGCCACTTTGGAAAACAGTGTGGGGGTTCCACAAAAAATTAAAAATAGAGCTACCCTATGACTCAGCAATTGCACTACTGGGTATTTACCCCAAAGATACAGATGTAGTGAAAAGAAGGGCCACATGAATGCCAATGTTAATAGCAGCAATGTCCACAATAGCTGAACTGTGGAAAGAGCTGAGATGCCTTTCAACAGATGAACGGATTAAGAAGATGTGATCCATATACTCACTGGAGTATTACTCAGCCATCAGAAAGGAAGAACACCCAACTTTTGCATCAACATGGATGGGACAGGAGGAGATTATGCTAAGTGAAATAAGTCAAGCAGAGAAAGTCAATTATCATATGGTTTCACTTATTTGTGGAACACAAGGGATAGCATGGAGAACATTAGGATAGGAAGGGAAAAAGAAGGGGGAAAATCAGAGTGGGAGATGAACCATGAGAAACTATGGACTCTAGGAAACAAACTGAGGTCTTTAGCAGCAAGGGGAATGGGAGGATGAGTGAACCTGGTGATGGGTATTAAGAAGGGCATAGACTACATGGAGCACTGGGGATTACACACAAACAATAAATCATGGGGACACTACATCAAAAACCAATGATGTACTGTATGGTGACTAACATAAAAGAGAAGAAAGAATCATCAGAAAAAGACATTTACAAATATAAGAATATTATAAATATGTGTCACAGATTCAAGAAGGTTAAAAAAAAGAACATGAGCATGAGGAAGAGAGAAATAAGACATAAAACATTATGAAATTACATGTATAAAAATACATATAAAATAAAAAGTACACTGAATGGAATTAGTAGCAAATTAGACATTACAGAAGAAAAGATTAGTGAATGTGAAGGCATAGAAGTAGAAATGAAGCAGAGAGATTAAAGAAAAAGACTGCATAAAAGCAGCTACAGCCACAGCCACATCCATAGTAAGCTATGAGACAATAATTGTATTCTGACATGTAATTAGGTCCAGAAAGAGGGGAAGCTGGAAAGGTAGTTTTGAGGAAAACAACAACAACAGAAGAAGAAGAAGTAGAGAATTTACTAAATTTGGTTAAAACTTTATACATCCAAGAAGCTAAAGAAACCCCAATCAGAATAAACATAAAGAAAACAATACCAGAACATATAAAAATCAAAATGTTAAAGTCAATTACAAGACAGGAATCTATCAAAATCTTAGAGGATAACAGAGGCAGTAATCTTTTTGACATCAGCCATAGCAAATTCTTACTAGATACATCTTGTGAGTCAAAAAAACTAAAAGCAAAAATAAACTACTGGGACTTCATCAAGATAAAAAGTTTCACTTACTTGTGGAGCATAACAAATATCATGGAGGACATGGGGAGTTGGAGAGGAGAAGGGAGTTGGGGGAAATCGGAAGGGGAGGTGAACCATGAGAGACTATGGACTCTGAAAAACAATCTGAGGGGAATGAAGTGGTGGGGGGTGGGAGGTTGGGGTACCAGGTGGTGGGTATTATAGAGGGCACAGATTGCATGGAGCACTGGGTGTGGTGCAAAAATAATGAATACTGTTATGCTGAAAATAAATAAATTTAATTTAAAAAAAAAAAAAGGTTCGTCCTGCACAGTGAAGGAAATAGTCAACAAAACTACAAGGCAAACTTTGAAATGGGAGAAGGTATTTGCAAATGACATATCTGATAAAAGGTTATAGCCAAAATCTATAAAGAACTTATCAACGTCAACACCCAAAAAACCAATAATGCGGTTTAAATAATGGGCAAAAGACATAAATAGAGATTTTTCCAAAGAAGACATGCAGATGGCCAACAGACACATGAAATGATATTCAATATTACTCATCATCATGGAAATACAAAATCAAAACTATAATGATATATCACCACCTCACACCTGTCAAAATAGCTAAAATTAAAATACAGGAAACAACAAATTTTGGCAAGGATGTGGAGAAAGGAGAGCCCTCTTACACTGTTGGTGGGGATGCAAACTGGTGCAGCCATTCTGGAAAACAATATGGAAATTCCTCAAAAAGTTAAAAATAGAACAGTCCTATGATCTAGCAATTGCACCACTAGATATTTGCCCAAAGGATACAAAAATATTGATTTGAAGGGATACAGCAGCATTATCAACAATAGCCTGATTATGGAAAGAACCCAAGTGTCCATCAACTGGCAAAAGGATAAAGAAGAAGTGGTACACACCCACACCCACCTCCACACACACACAGGAATGTTACTCAGCCAAAAAAAGACTGAAATCTTACCATTTGCAATGACATGTATGGAGCTACAGAGTATTCTGCTAAGCAAAATAAGTCAGGGAAAGACAAACACCATATGATTTCACTCATATGTAGAATTTAAGAAATAAAATAGATGAACATAGGGGAAAGAAAAAAAAAAAAAAAAAAAAAACACAGAAGCAAAACATAAAGCAGACTCTTAACTATAGAGAACAAACCGAGGGTTTGCTGGAGAGGAGGTAGGTATGGGAATGGGTTAAATTGGTGATGGGCATTTAGGAGGGCACTTGTCGTGATGAGCACTGGGTGTTGTATACAAGTGATGAGTCACTAAATCCTACACATGAAACTGATGTTACAACCCATATGTTGAGTAACTGGAATTTAAGCAAAAACTTGGAAGAAAAAAAATAATGTCAGTGATGAAAAGAAAAAAATCTTAAGATCAGCCTGAGGTTTGAAAAAAAGAAAAAAAAGAAGAAGAAGAGCACCTGGGTGGTTCAATCAGTTGAGCATCTGGCTCTTGCTTTGGCTCAGGTTATGATCTCGGGGCCATGAGATCAAGCCCCATGTCAGGGTTATGCTCAGCAGGGAGTCTGCTGGAGATTCTCTCTCTCCCTCTGCCCTTCACCTCACTGACACTGTCTTCTCTCTCTCAAATAAATAAATCCTAAAAAAAAATACTAAAAATCAAAAGACCTATGATATACAAAGAAATAAAGTTAAATGTGAAAAATCCTTTTCAAAATTTATACAAATTAGAAGAAGGTTTAGTGATACCATTAAAGTACCAGTAAGGGGGAAATATTTTTGAACTTGGCTGGTTAAAAACAAAAAACAAAAAACTCCAAACATTTCCAAAAATTAAAGTGAAAGAAAAATTTATTCAAATAAAATCTGAGAGATCTCATCACTAGCAGATTGGAAGTGTAAGAAATGTGAAGGAAATTCTTCAGACAAAAGAAAAATGGTATCAGATAACAATTTAAATATATGCAAGTGAAAGACTAGGGCCAGAAATTATAATTGTATAATAAATATACTTATTTAAATTCCTTTAAAAATAATTTATTAGAAATAGTTGATTATATGAACAAAAACAATAAAAATATATTGTGTAGTCTATAACACACATAGAAATACAAATAACATAAAAAATACAGAACAGGTGAAATGGTTGTAAGTCTTGTTGTCTACTTTTTATAGATAGGCAGTGGCATTATATTTAAAGGTAGACTGTAATAAGTTGAAGATGTATATTGTGAACTCTAAAGCTTTGTATCAAGCAAGAGTGATAAGACAACAGAAATGAAAAAGTTGAATTGTAAGAGTACAAGACTAATCCAAAAAAAGGCAGGAGAAGAAGAGGAAAAAAGGAGCAGAGAACAAAAGAACAAATAGAAACAAATCAGAGGACGTTAGATTTAAAGCCAGCTATATTGATAAATTATATTCAACCTAATTGAAATGATCTAAAACTCCAATTTACTGACATAGATCAAGTTGAATAAAGAGCAATAAACAACTGTATGTGGTATATAAGAAACCCATATTAAATATAAATATACCAGTAGGTTAAAAGTAGAAGGTTTTAAAAGATGTATCATAAAAACACTAGGCAAAGAAAACTGGGTGAAATATAGTCATAGAAATATAGTAATACCAGACAAAGTAGATTTCTGAGCTGAGGATATTACCTTAGAAAAGAGAAATACTTTATGCTGATAGAGGGGTCAAATTAGCAATAGAGAATAGAATATATAGAGAAAAGCAATCTTAAATGTGAATGCACTTAATAGCAACAACAAGAACACTTCCAAATCCAGAGGGCAAAGAGATACTACTGAAAGGAGAAATATACAAATATAGTTGGATATAATTAAATTTTTTTCTCAGTAATTAATAAAACATGTACTAAAAAGAATAAAGAGGATCTGAATAACACTATTAACCGACTAACCACTTTCCCCCTTAAACAGCTACAAAATAACAAAATAGCAAATTAAATCTAGCAGTATAAAAGAAGAATAAAACATAACCAAATATGGTTGGTATCTGAAAATCAACAAATGTATTGCATCATACTCACAGGCAGAAAAAGAAAAGAAAAGAAAAAGTGTACTACTATCTTAATAGAGGTAGAAGAATTATTTCACAAGACTCAAAACTCATTATTAAAAATTTTAGCAAAGTAGGTCTAGAAGCTAATAACCCTCAATATGATAAAATATATCTTTGAAAAAAAATTGCACCTAACATCAAACTTCATGATGAAAACTTACTTTAATCCCAAAGTAATTGACTTGATAAAATTGTTGAAAATATTTTACATGCCTTGTGATATAAATGATTGCCATCTCCAACTTACTTGGACATAATTAAAGTTCCACTGGGTCATTTCTACCGAAGGAATCTATTTTAAGACATAAGGAGCCCCTTAGGAAATGACTCAGGGTAAAAGAGAGAGTATTGGCACAGAAGTTTGTCATTGTTGTTTAACAACACAATAGAATTAAAGTGAGGTCAACCCCTATAGATTTTATTTCATCTTATCCAGTAGTTAAACCACTGAAAAATTCTGCCTTCCTCTGGCTACTGAGTCCTAAAATGAAAGGCAAGAACAATAACAACAAAGGATTTAGTAAATGCTAATCAAAAGATTATAGCCTATTTTCCACGAGACAATGAAGACTCAAATATAAGTGGCACAGATTTCAACAGTTCAGCAGATACAGAAAATCATGTTAGTGTTGTTGAAAGTAATAAGGGCGTGGTCTTGATGTTGACAATGGCAACTGTGATGTCAAGGGGTTTGTCTCTCTAATACCAGTTCATCTCCTCCTCTTCTTCCATGTCACCGTTACTGCTACTATCATCAGCAGTGCATTATCATTGTCAGACATTCATTACAGAGCTGATCAGTAAATGAAACATTCACTATTTGCAATTACCATTTTGTGTAACCACTGAAAAGTCTATTGGTAGTGAGCTATTGTGAAAGATGCTTATAGAAGCTTTCCTAAATGCTCTCATGATTTTCCCTGTACTCCTTATTTTTTCAGTAAATTCTTCAATCACTTATACTTTTACCAGGAATTTTGGGGAATCTAATGACAGATATTGGAACATTCTGACTTATCTGTTGATACCCTTATCACTAAGAAGCCACTAGTTTACAAGTAAATAGCTTCTCGTACCAATGTTTAATTTATTTTCAACTTCTTGGGGGTGGTCAGAAAAGTTGAGATTACATCATTTTTTCAGCTTTATTGTGCTATAATTTTTAAAATATATTATTGGAACATAGTTATCATGTAAAGTTATATTAGTTTCAGGTGAACAACATAGTGATTTGACAATTCAATATATTACTCAATGCTCATCATGGTAAGTGTAGTCAACATCTGTCATTATACTATATTACAATATTATTGATTATTTTTCTGTACTTTTAGTCTCCATTCCTTATTTATTTTGTAATTGCAAATTTGTACCTCTTAATTCTCTTCACCTATTTTATCCATCATTCCACTGAACTCCCCTCTGGCAACCAGTTTGTTCTCTGTATTTGGGAGTCTGGTTTTTGTTTGTTCATTTGTTTTGTTTTTTAGATTCCCCATATAAAATAAAGCATATGGGTGGGTTTGTTTTTTTCTGCCTGATTTATTTCACTTAGTTTAATACCCTCTAGGACCATCCATATTGTCACAAATGGCAAGATTTTATCCCTTTATATGGCTATTACTCCGCTTTATATATATGTACCACATCATCTTTATACATTCAGCTATCTGTGCATACTTTGGTTGCTTCCATATCTTGGTTATTGTAAATGATGCTACAATAAACATAGGAGTGCATATATCTTTTAAAATTAGTGTTTTTGCTTTCTTTGGGAAAATACCCAGTAGTGGGATTACTGAATTATTTGGCATTTCTATTTTTAATTTTTTGAGGAACTTTCATACTATTTTCCATAGTGGCTGTACCAGTTTGCGGATTCCCTTTTCTCCACATGCTCATCAACACTTGTTATTTATTGTTTTGAATATTGCAATTTTGACTGGTGTGAGGTGATATCACTGCGGTTTTGATTTGCATTTCCCTGTTTAGTGATGTTGAGCATCTTGTGTCTGTCTTTTGGCTATTTCTATGACTTCTTTAGAAAAATGTTTATTAGTTCTTCTAGCCATTTTTCAATAAGATTGATTTTTTTTTTTTTTTTTTTTTTTTTTTTTTTTTTTGGTGTTGAGTTGTATAAGTTCTTTATATAGATTGGATATTAAGCCATTATCAGATATATCATTTGCAAATATCTTCTATTCCATAGGTTGCCTTTTCATTATGATGATGTATTCCTTTGCTGTGCAAAAACTTCTTATTTTGGTATAGTCCCAATAGTTTTATTTTTGCTGTTGTGTCTCTTGCCTGAGGAGACATTTCCATAAATATATTGCTGTGGCTGATGTCTAAGAGATTACTGCCTATGTTTTTCTTTTAGGAGTTTTATGGTTTTCAGGTCTCACATTTACATCTTTAGTTCATTTCAAGTTTATTTTTTGTGTATGGAATTTTAAAAAATGATCCAGTTTTCATTCTTCTGCATGTAGCTGTCCAGTTTTCCCAACACCATTTATTGAGAAACCTGAATTAGTGTAGAAAAAAAAAGAAAGAAAGAAACCATTATAACCTTTGTTAATCCCCTGCGAACATCATTTTCTTAGAGCATGTACAGAAATTGAGTACACAATGCGGACCTGACTCATTAAGAAATGATTAAATGATGCCCATATGCTCGGTTTAGAAATATAGTAACATATTTAATTTTTTAAGTCATTGAGGGCTTCTGTAATCCAATTGCATTTAAATGCAATTTAGATAAAAAATTTATTTATTCAGAAAATCAAATCTCTGCTATCCCTTGTCTCCGTCACCTGCATAATATAATTCTCCAAGAGTTCTTTACGAGTAAGATTTCACTATAATTTGATAAGAAGATGCTTTTGTTTGGTGAGGTAGTTAGCTAAAAACTAAATAATATCAGTGAATAATTCACCAAATGTATATTGCATGTGTAGATAATTGGGATAATAGATATCATTATTATAAATAAGTGTCCTTGTGGACATATTAACTCCTACCCTGAGGAAGCATGAGGTTTTTTTTGTTTTTCTTTTTGAACTTGTTTGCAAATTCTCAGGAACACAATGAACATTAATTGATATGTTTCCATAAGAATATATTCTATGTAATAAGAAAGAAGAACAAAAATTTCTTTCTCTCCTTCAATACATTTTATGATGAGAGATTTCACATATTTATGTTAAATGTATCACAAAAGGGCTTAAAGTGTAATCTTTCTCCCTTGGATGTATTTTATAAGATCAGAGAAAGACAAAAGAAGGCAAAACTTTTTGATTTGGCATCATGTTAAACAGGATGCTGTCTATACAAAATATGAAAGAAAAAATCATAACAGTAGAGATTCGTGCACTGTTGGTCCTATCCTGACTTCCAGAGAGGCTACTCAGCCTTTTACAAGTGAACATCCACTCCACTGTTGAATAGATTCACAGAGGATCTCAAAATTGCAAGATATTTTTAGACTCCATGAAAGGGCTGTGTTGAACTTTATATGGTCTCAGGGTTTTAGTGGTAACAGAAAACACCAGGGGAGTATATTTAGGGAAGCTGTCCTGAGGTCCTGCACTAAGAGACTACTGCAAACAAAATAGAAACAGATGGGTAGCATCCTCAGTGCCAAGTGATATGGGATTCTACAGATCATCACCTGGTCCCTCTCTCTCTCGCTCACTCCTCTCTCTCATACGCGCACACACACACACACCACACACTCTCTCTCTCCAGCATGAGAGCTGCTTTATTAAAAGCTGATAAGTGTCTTTGGTGAAAGAAAAACAAGAACCATAGATATTGTGATTGCAGGAGCATATTAAAGAGGCAAAGGGAATAGTCAAAATTGATGTACTCTTTGTAATTATGTTTTCAGTACCCTTCTGCCATCAGCCAGTACTCTCTCCAAATTATCTAGAGATATGCATGCACACATTTTCTGAGGTTTGAAAGATAATTATATTGCTTCTTTATTTATATTGATCAGGCAAAGAAAACATTGCACAATTAAAGAAAAAAACAAACTTTTAGAATAAACACAAAGAATGTATTTGTGTATATGATCTGTGTAGGACCCTCCAAAGTGTCCCTAGAAGATTTTCTAGTTTGGAAAGCAATATCCTGGAAAATTCTATATAAGATAATTTCATAATTCTTCTCTAATAATAGGCGGTGAGAAGCAAAAAATTATAGCTGTTAGGTATTGAAAGCTGTAATTTGGTTCACTAAAACACCTGCCTCACCTCACAACATTGGTTTTTAAAGAGTGTGTGCTGATAAAACTGACAACTCCAAGTCACTGACACCTAAAGGACAACCTTCAAAGGAATCCTGTTGAATAATGTATCAATCTGTTGTGTTCCACCAAAATATCCAATGATTTTCTTAGAAAAGCATTTCAAAATTCCCAGGAAGGATTCAATGGGCTTGTCATGACCAGATAGTCCCTCGGACTACCTATCAAATAAGAGATAGACATTAAATATCAACGATCATAGCTTTAGTGTGACACAGTGGCTTCAGTTTTCTCCAACTCCAGATTATGGGGGAAAACAGCAGAAGATTTTGGGAAAACACTATAAGCTTCATGAAAAGCATAATGAGGATGTCACTTTTTTTCCTTTTTTTCGTTAGGAAAATTATGGGCATTAATTTAATTACTCCTAAACAAAAGAAAGGAAAGGTCATATGTATCAGTAAGATGAACTTATTAAGGGTCTAAGAAGGTTTGAATGTGATTACAGGAAATAGAGCATAGAGTTAGGGGTGGCATAGGGAATATAAAAGTGTGTTTAATATTTTGTATGTGCATTGAGGCTGAGCACACAGGTTTTGAGGTCCTTACACTCAGTTGAACATGCCAAGTCTCCATAATTCTCTACCTGAATACTCCTACTGTCCGGGGAAAGAAATCATTCACTAGGTCAGGGATAAGGCTTCAGAATGAGTATTTTATGACTAACTCCTTAGGTAACTCTGATGCTCAGTCAGGTTCTGGGTAGGATAAAAGCTTGTACTAGGAAAAAAAAAAATCAAGATTTCTCTTCAGTTTCTGGTCTGGTCCCTTGTTCTCTTCTGAGATAATCCTTATAATGGCCAAGTGGTAGAACAGTCTGGGGAATTCTGGCACCGTGAGCTAATTGCGACAGGAATACCATCCACTCTTAACCAAACTTATTTTTCTCTGGCTGTATAAAGATTGTCACAAAGAAATGCATTCATATCATATAGATTTTGAAACTTGGGAGATATCTAGGAAAATTATTTCATCTCTGTATTAATGACACTTTATTAAATTTAAAGGATAGCTTCAAATAAAGTTTATACTTATAATACCAAAAGATAAATAGAACCAAATAAACTTTAGAAATAACTGGGAAGTTTTTAATTAGCTATAAATACAAAAGATGACTTTGTGCCTTTCTTGGTACCGATCTTAACATTTAAATATATCTAGAATTTTTGAGTGGTGCCTGAACACAGATAAGAAAAGAGAGAGTATAGGGTAATAACAGACGAGAATGGTGGGGAGACATGAAATGGTTCAGCCAAATGAGGCCAGAGGAGTCTTGACTTCTGTTGAGATCATGAGTCAGTACAGAGAGGCCTGTAGTGCAAAACAGGAATGGATCTGGTGCATTTAAAAAAGGAAAAAAATCCACTTCACATATTAGGGGAGAACATCCCTCTCTGACTCTTCTGGTTTCCATGAGGTGGGCAATTCCGTCTAAATCTGGCTCTCAGCTTTAGAAATCCTATTCCAATGCCAGATTTATATTTCTAGTAATAGAGTTTATATTTGCTTCTCCATCTGCCCACCCACTACGTTGTCCCTCAATTGCTTCCAAACGTGGGAAGGAAAACAGAAAGAAAAAAAAAAAAACATTGCAAAATAGTTTTACTAAAAGTCTATTTTTGTATGAAAGCAAAAGCAGAAAGCCAAGTCACTTTGAGAACAATAAACCAGGATACAAATTCATGGCTTTTCTTTAATTAATGATTCAAGCACCTTTTCATAATTTGTTTTGCTAAGCTTGATGCTTAGGGGCTACAAAATAAATACTAGTTGTCATCACCTGAAGAGAGACCTTGTTTTTTCTTCTCTATACCACTTCTTGTTGGATTTCTCTGTCCAGTATGACTTTCCTTCCAGAATCGAATCCATCTTTAATGTCCTGCGTTAAATAATCCGAGGATTCACAAAACTTTTCCCTAATCCCCCTCCCCTCAGCAGCAGATAGATTCTTCCACTAAAACCTCATTTAAATTTTGTTATTTCTTTTATAACCCCACCCTTTTTATTTTTATTTCTCTGTGCAGGGTTTTCCTTACTATTAAATTTTTTTTTCCCTACTGTTAGAGTATTTTGAAGGAAATAACCAACCCTCATGAATTTTATAATCTCCAAGGTTAATCATCACAGATAACTGGACTTGATACACCATATTGAAATTTAATTGAATGTATAATGAATCTAGATTCCTCACATGATAGAATAATGTTTTGGGGAGGGTAATGTGATAGTGAAACATGTGTGTCCTTTAAGTGAGAAAAAATGAGAACATTGCTTCAAACAGTGCCAGACTCATCTTGAAAAAATATTTTGTTAAAACTACATTTATAACCAATATCTTTCACCTATATTAGGGGAAGTTTCAGATGTAAAATGTCTTCCATTTTCTGCATTTTATAGTAGTGTAGCTGATTTGTTTCTAGTCTCATCCTGGCCTTTTCCTATAGTCATCTCATTCCTCCCAGAAATATCTTCTGATAATAAATCATGCTGTGTAATATAAAGATATACAAATGTGTCAAGTTTCTGGAGTTTTATACCCAACCTAAAGTGATAATTGATGGATAGTTACATTAGGCAATGACAAACATATCCAATCTTTTTTTCCTGTTGAAATATCCTTAAGAATGGCATAATAAGCAATACTTAAAATTAACACCTCACAAAAAATAATATAAAAAGTTAAAAGTTCTCAGGGCTCCTAGGTGACAGTGGTTAAGCCGGGCTGCCTTCGGCTCAGGTCATGATCTCAGGGTCCTGGGGATTGAGCCCCGCATCAGGCTCTCTGCTCAGCAGGGAGCCTGCTTTCCCCCCTCTCTCTCACTGCCTGCCTCTCTGCCTACTAGTGATCTCTCTGTCAATAAATAATAAAATCTTTTTTTAAAATAAGGCCAAAAGTGTCTAAGATAAGAAAAATCAGTTATATAACTTAGAATAATACCCACCTGATCATTACTTGTGTGAACTTGAAGAAATCAGCTGACCTAAAAATAAAGACAGACAATACATATACCAAATTTATCTTTTCAGTTAACTCTCTTGTTTTTTCACTGATATTTAAATTATTTTATTTACGTAATTATGTATTTCCAGTTGGGGGGGAGCTCTCTTCACATAGAAGTTTGAGTAGTTCTAAATCTTGGGAAATGAGCTTTAGGAAAATAATTTAATGAAGGAGATTGCCATAGTGACCCAAGATCTTTGGAATGTTACTTCCACGGGGGGGCCTTCCTATTGCTATCAGGGTCCACATGTGGGGCACTAATTACTAACATGTTTTTTTTTTTTTTTTTTTGCACCTACTTTTTCTATACTCTACTACCTCTTCATTTTTTTTCTTCCCTTTTTGAGAAGGGAGACTCTACACAGTATCTCTTACATCTTTACTAGGCAAACTACTTTTTCCTTCCCTCGTTCCTCCTTTTCCCTCGCTATTCTACTTTTTCCTCTCTTTTTGTTCAATACTTTTTATTTTCCTACTTTTCCTCTTCTTCCTTAATCTACGCTCTGTTCTATAGTCGTGGGTCGTTTGGGTGTCAGATGCCTTCAAAGAAAGGGCAAATTAGACATACGTGCAAATTAGATAAGCAATTTCATCAGCATCAAACCATTTGATCCATTCTCAAGCTTGGGTCATAGCATAAGAATACCATTATGGCTGGCATTAGGACACAAATCTATCTACTTGCACAAAATCTGACTGTTCTGATTTTCCATCTGACAACATCATGGACATAAAAAATCCTAATCCAAGCAAATTCAAAGGACGGGTAGGTTTTGAATATTGGTCTTTGGCTAAGGGTTTGGCCTCAGCAATTTTTTTTTTTTGTCTTTTTTTTTTCCTGTCCTGTCCCCTAGTTAGTATTTTTTTAGCTGAAACCACAGTCATTTTGGGCGGGGGGAATACAATTCTTATTCTTAAGAACAGTAGTGTGTTGCCTAGACAACAAATATATCCTTCTTCCTAAGAGGAAGAAAGGAAATCACTCACTACCAACTTCTTTCTTTAATTTATCCCAATAAAGTTTCCATGGAAATAACAAACAAAAATGAAAGGAAATATGCTGTACAATGTTAGTAGCAATATAAAGATTGTTTCAACAACCCTTAGCTGAGTTGTCGGAAGAGGAGAAAAAAACACTTAAAAACAATTAGATAAAGAGGCTTGGCGGCAAATGCCATAGCCACGGATGATAAAGGTCTCCCTGCAAAAGACTTTGCTCCAAATATAGTACCCAGTGATTCGATATGAACTTAGCCCTGAGTCCCCAAAAAGCTATGACATTCAGAGAAATTTATCCCATGTTTTAAGCAGATAGCAGGAGGTTCTAAGAGAAGATAGGATTGGCATTTGGGGCAGTTAGTGACATTATGGATTTGGGAGATTATCTTTTAAGAATAAAAAAATTAGCTAACGGGTTGAGTGGTAAGAGGTGGAATAACCTAGAGAATTTTAGAAAATTGGAGTGGTTGAGATTGGTGCAGGTTTGGGGCCCTGACTTGAGTGCTTGGAGGAGGATATATTCACTCTAGCAAGGAATTCTAACAGTTACTCTGAAGAATGAAGGTTGAGGTTTATCTTAACCTGGTTATCTTAACCTCAGCTGGTTGAGGTCCTGCTGCCACCTCCAACACCATACTGCCCTCAGCATTACAAATCTTAGTCTTTTACCTGACTGGATGCCTATAGGACAGGGGGCTTATCCCCCCCCCCTGGGGTACAGCCAGCCATCAGTGATTATAACTAAGTGGGCTAGCTAAAGGTATAAACTGAAAAGGGGTTGGCAAATAAGTCAGGCTTCTTCACACTATAAAGTCATACTGATTGACTTTGTAATTGGTTTAATACATCAGGATCTTTCATTAGCGTAATTAAGAAAGTCTCCTAACCTCAAAATAAGGCAAACAGAAGCAAAAGAATGTCACTCTAATTTTATCTGGCTGTTTTGAATTATCACATGTGAACACTAGGCACCGGTGTGATTAACATGTAGATCTCTAATCCACCTAAACTTTAATGTAAACTTTTTTTTTTTCTTTCCTAGCCAAAGAGTGGTGAGAGTCCTGTCTATGTGTTCTGTGAAAGAGAAGACAGAGGAAGGAGGGCACTGAACCTGCTTTTCGACCTTGGACCATATTCAAGGCTCTCTATAAGGAACTTTGTTATCATGAAGACCTTGATGATCAATTATGAGGGCAGAGAGAAGGGCTGTTTTTGACGAAGAGACAGGTCCAGAGTCATTCTCACAACTTCTATAGGGACCAAACATATCTCTGAGTCAACAGTGAGGAACCGTTACAAAAACAAAAGCGATATGTTGAAAATTCAACATTTTTTTTCAACTTTGCAGAGTGGGTTAAGGTCAGTGTTTAGCACACAAAGGGGGAGCAGCAGTGTCCTGCCAGAGCAGATTTGTTCTGTGTAAGCACATGGGTAGCACACACTAATTTCTTCTGCTTATTTCAGCACAAGAAAAAGAAGTAAGGGAAGAGGAAACATTTTTAAAAAATTACTTTGTTTTTATCACTAATGTTCTTTAATTCAGTCTTTTTAATTTGATTTCCCTAAGCCCTCGTGAGTCCCAGTATTAACATTCTTATTTTTTTTTAATTTTTTTTATTATATTGACAGACAGAGATCACAAGTAGGCAGAGAGGCAGGCAGAGAGAAAGGGGAAGCAGGCTCCCCATGCTGAGCAGAGAGCCCAATGCGGGACTGGATCCCAGGACCCTGGGATAATGACCTGAGCTGACGGCCAGAGGCTTAACCCACTGAGTTGCCACCCAGTTCCCCAACATTCCCCATTTTATTCTAAAAAGAAAAACCTTACTGAAGATCTCAAAATTAGTAAGGCAAGCCTTTTCAGTTGTACTCTGTGTTTGACCATATACTCAGATTTGCCTGGGTTTAAATTTTTTTTTTATTAATTTTTTATTTTTTATAAACCATATATTTTTATCCCGTCAGGGTACAGTTCGGTGAATCACCAGGTTTACACACTTCACAGTCACTCACCAAGCACATACCCTCCCCAAGTCCATAATCCCACCCACTTCTCCCAAACCCCCACCCCTCCCCTCCAGTGTGTTTGTGAAACCCTCACGTTTGTTTGTGTGAGATTTAAGAGTCACTTACTGTTTTTGTCTCCCTCCCAATCCGAAAGAGAAAACCCAATCTTGTTTTCATTTATTCTTCTCCTATTTGGTTTAATGTTAATAATCGCCTCTTCATTCACTTCCAAAAATGATCCAGCTCAAGTATAAATTAATATGGTCACTCCTCTGTGGAGTCTATTTGTAACCCATCCTAGATCAACTGAATCAAAACACATGTGACCCTAGGGTCCTGAAATTCTAAACAAATAATGTAGCTTATCTTATTATATGAATTTGGGGATTCCAGCCCAAGACTCTCCAAATTCAAAGCCTGTGTAAGTTTTAGTATAGCAACTACTGGCTCTTAAAATATGTCTATATTTGTGGCTGGTACCAAATTTCAAAATATAGACGTTGATGGTTTTACATTGTTTGCATCTGTGTTTGCAAAATAGTAATCCAAAGCCACATTTAACACTTCTTATCTTTAGGATGTAGGGCTAGAAGCTTTCTTATACTGGAGCAAAGGGCTACTTTGCACAACTTGCTCATAGTAACCTCATACAATTATTCTGAACCATGTTGAGAAGAGAAGCCAATTATGACTGTAAATATATGATTTTTACATGTAAATTATATGTATTCATATTTTATTAAATATATTTTATATTTCATTTATTTGTGTTATCTGAATGAATAGAAGACTAGGTCAAGACATTTACCATTAGTTTCTCTATTAATTTATTTCATCACCAGTGACATTTCTTTGAGCTTTTCGAAGTTTCTAAGCGGGAGGATGGTCATATGAAGACAATACGGAACGGGGAAGCCTGCATGCTCAATCATTAAGCATCTGCCTTCAGTTTCAGTCATGATCTCGGGGGTCCCTTGATGGAGCCCCCATGGTCGGGCTGCCTACTCAGCTAGGAGCCTTCTTCTCCCTCTGACTGTTTGCTTTCCCTGCTTGTTCTCCAATCTCTCTCTATCTCTGCAGCCTTGTCTCTCTCCTCTGTGTCAAATAAATAAACATATGTTTAAAAAAAGGACAAGTGAAATATATAAAAAAAAAAAACAAAAGTTTGCCCTTGGGAAGTCAGCCTGTGACACAAAAAATTGGGACTTCATGCAATTCTACAAATAAAGAAAATTGATCAAGAAAAGGCATGTATTCTTCAGGATGATTTTGAACTATAGTATGGCCCTCCATCAATTTAACTTTCTATGGCTTTTTGCTAGCATATGTTTCTTGGTTTTTGTTTTTTTTCTTTTTTTCTCCTTTTCCCTTGACATTATACCAAAATTTACAGAGCTTTCAGATCTTAGTATCCAAGCTGGACTAATTATCACAGTCCAGCAGATGGTGTGGCTCCAAATGGTATGTAACCAAGCTGTGTAATATCTTCAGACCACCGCAGGCCAATGGAGCACCCATTTCCTTCTACTCTTCTACTGTGAGGTTTTATCTCAGGAGTGCTGGTGGAGAGGCAGAGAAAAAGCAGCATAGGAAAATCCTCATGCCTGCCCTTTGGTACAAAAACCAGGAAATTCATGGCTCCCTAAAAGAGTCCAGCTGTCAGGGGCCTTTTGGATCTGTCGCAGGAGTCTCCACCAGCTGGTTTGTTAAGGGAATAATTAGGAGAATGTTCCTGATTTTGCTAATGCCTGGTAGATTGGAAAGTTGAACCGCTGCTCATGAACTGCACTAGTCCCAAGCGAGGGGCGGGATAAGAATGCCTTCTAACTATATACTAGGGAAGCAAATGAACAAACAAACAACCAACCCAACAACCCCTACAGTACGAGAAGTCTATCCCTGATGTTTTAGCAAAAATCCACCGATCGTGCCGCGAATGAACGACCCCTAAACAAAGATTTAATAAACCCAAATGCAAAAACCAACAAACCACCAGCAATACCTTTTTCTTTTACACCCCAAGATACAAGACTGAAGAATCTGATCTGCAGCTCCAAGAAATCCGTATCCAAGAGTGGATTTAAAGTTACATATGTTAAAGTCCTTGTAGGCGCCCTAAAAAGGACAAAGATCAAGATGAATAATGAGGATGGGTGCCACTTACGAGGCTAACACAATACAATGCGTCAAACAAAAATTTCAACAACAACAAAAAAGCCCCGATCCAGAACATCAATAGTGCTGCATCAGGCGCACGAAAAATTACTTTGTAGACAGAGTAACCATTGCTGATAATGAATTCAAGTCTTGTAATAGCCAATGGTAACAAAAAATTCACCAGTAGAGGATTTAAAAAAAAAAACGCAGAGATAGCCCCAGGGCCACAGGATGTGGGCGGAGGCAGCAGGCATCCCCAGCTGTTGTAACCCCTCATAGATCAGAATGTCCACTGGGGCTGTGGAGTGGCATGGTTTCGCTAGTGCGGCATGTGGTTGTGGTTCTAGGGTTCACCACTGGGCCAGAGTGGGTGGAGATGACTATAAGAAGACAAGCACAGTGCATCGCTTCCCCCAAGCCCATCAACTCTCCATCGCACACTCTGCTGCCAAAATGAACGGCGCCAGCACCCCCTGTGTACCATCTGATGAAAGATGACTCCAGTAGGTTGCTGGGAAAGAATGAGAGTACGGCAAAGGGAATAAATGGCCGAGATGAACTAACAAAATACGCCTTTGTGCCTTGCTTCCTGGCTCTCCGCCTTTATTCGGTACCTGCAGGATCATCACTAAAATCCTTATCACTGTTTTCTCAAGCACATAATGTGGGAGATCTAAAGTCTTCCTGAAACTATGAGGATTTGTTACAGAGAAAGTATACGCATATGCTAATTTGTCATGTTCTATGAGTTCTGCTAACACATAGCCAAAGGACTACTGTCATACATCTCGTGAGATCACAGGGCATCTGGGCTGTGCTAAAGAAGCTTATGGATGGAAACTCCTTGGTGGCCATTCCTATGGGCAGAGTGGTCACCGCAGGCCTTATCTTATCCAAAGGCCTACACCACTCTTCCAGAAACCTTCCATTGCGCCCTAGCGCAGCTTGTTACATTTATCCAGCTAGGTATTACGGACGAGTCAGACTATGCATTAACCCCACAAGGGAACCTGCCCCATCCTGTCTGGTCTCTGCCTCACCCCCCCCCCCCCCCCCCCCCCCCCCCCCCCCCCTTGCATGACTTCGAAGAAAATGAAAGCTCAAAGAGGGCACATCTACACCAGGGGAAGGAAAGGTGAGATATTTTCTAGAATGGAAAATGTGTCTTTAGATGCACAACCCGCCACTGTATCTCGTCTCATGTGACTAGTTATACGGCGTACTAAGGCCGCTTCACAACCCCTCACCAACAGACTCAGAGGTACACACTCACTGCAGCGAGGCCTGTGGATGCTTGGATCACTGCCTTGAAGCAGTAACTCCAGGATGGAGGAACTTCCCCGCCTTACTTGCCTATGTAGCGCGCAGCTTCTATGTTCCCTAGAAGCAGGAATGCCCTTTGACCTTTTTGTTAGCACTTGTGAGAAAGCCTAAAGGTAAAAGGCTGTGCCTTTGACCTCACAGAGGCATTCCTGATATGCCCATCGTAGAGAACCAGAGGCCCTGAGGCAGGTGTACTTTTAATAAACACCTCTAAAGATCAACCAGTTGAACAATATTAAAAAGGGAATAATAAAACACAAATGAAGAGTTATAGGACATATCAAGGAAACTAGTCATTTAAATAACAGAAGTTCCAAACTGAGGAATTCGAAATTGAGGGAAGATAAAGGAAAAGTAATAATAATCACAATAATAATAACAAAAAGTAATAATTAAAATTTTAGTATTTATTATTATAAATGTTTGCCTAACCTGAAGAACAATGTGATTTAAATCTCTTGCGTTGAAAGCCCTTGCTGAGTCTACAGCATAGTGAAATGTACTAGTCTATATCGTAGAGACACTTTTGAACTTCAAGAAAAAAAGAGAATTTTGCCAAGTTACCTACAGGAAGAACATGTTAATTGCAAAGAAACAAGAATCCAAAACAACATTAAATTTCTCATTTGCAATAATGCAAGCTAGAAAATGATAAAATAATGACTAAAGACTTGAACAAATAAATATAGTCTAAATAAAGTTCTATACAAAGTAAAGTGTTACTTTTTTGATGAGGTAACTTAGAAAAAAGGACTATACTGTCCTGTACGCTAAGAAAGATATACAAATCCCTACTCCAAGTAAAATGAATTCTAATATGGAATCAATATATATATAATAAATCCAGTTGAATAGAAATGCATAATGAAAATTTTACTTGGAATTTGGGATACATGTTCATAAATTTTCTTGAAATAGAGTTGGCTCTCTTTTTGCTAGGACCAAATAATTCTCAATTATGTTCCTCGAACTCGGGCTTCGGAGTGGGAGGGAACACAGTCTTCTTAAGTTCTCACTCTGTAGGGAAGAGGGCCTGGAAGTACAATGCCTTGCTCTTAGAGTGAGCATGGCACACATCATAATTTAATGTTGGTGCATTAATGCACGGGTATAGATTATGTATACGTTTGGACATATAAAGAGAATCATCCATAGATTGAAAAGATATCTAAATTAACATATCGTGGTGAGAAAATATAATCAGGACAAAACTAGAAAAAGGACCAAATTGAAAATAAGAAGCAATAAATTGAAGTGATTTTAATCACAAATTGAAACTGAACAATAATTCTAAGTATGTCTTTCACAAATTATCATCAGCCTTAATTCTCACGTCCCAAGAATACCTGGACTGATTTGGAATAGGCTCTGATTAGACCTGCTGTACTCAAACCTCATCTAGGCCAGATGATTCAGCAGAAAATACAATGCAAAAATGTATGCTGTTGCTGTGACACAGAAAGAAAGGATTTCTTTTAGTTATATTAACCTTTGAATTTTGATGTGCCCATCCAACTACTTCAAATACAAGGCGGTGAACATGTGGTTCCAGGTGTTTCTGATTTGGTGAATCTTAGTTCAATATGTGCAGAATAGATACCAAGCATCGACTATGACTTTGAGGGCAATAAAGGAAGCACCAGGAAGATGAATCCTGCATACATAGCTCTATCCTGCTTTCTTCTGCTGTACAGACATCATTACGGTGCTTACTTGCTGGTCAGGGAGTAACCTGATTAGAAACTAAAATCAAAAATATCTAAGATTTTATTCTATTCATTTTAAACCAGCCTTAGTGACTTGGCCTAGATAACATTTTAGCTCTACCCTGTTCTCATATGACACAAATTAGTCATTATCATGGTTGTCTTATAAAGTCCGAGTTTTTTTGAATTTACTCAAATGTTCACCAAATAATATTTGCTCATAATGATTCCTTCATCCTACTTTCATTTTTGTGTTCAACTTCCCTCTCCATCGCCCTAAAGCATTCTGTGTTAGGTAGTAACTGCTGCAATTATGTTGAATAACAAAATTCTTTAATGGCTTACAACAACAAATATTTACTTTCCTAACTCATGAATCTGTGGGGCATTTGGAATATTTCTGCTTTATGGCATGAACTGGGGTGGGTTTGGCTCTGTGCTTGTGGTCGGTTCAGTCTGTTCCGTCGGTCCATCATGCTGGTCCAGGTTATTAGGGGAACATGTACTTGGGGCTTATTTCCTCGACCACAGGCCATAAGACCAAGCACAGACCCCACCAGAACAAGAACATTTAAGAATATTTAAACTTTCTGCTTCTATTATGTCACTTACCATTGGCCAAACCAAGTCCCATGGCTACACTCAAAATACCTGGGCAGAGAATATTTATCACCCATAATGGACCCATAGTGGAAGGACTGCAATGTAAGTTTTTAACAGAGATGATAATAACAAACAAACATACTGCACATATTTAGTATTGCAAGAAGTTCTGAGAGGAGAAACTTTGCCTTTGTTTAAAACTATGTCATTGGAGTCCTTGATGTTACATGACTATGGAATTATAGGTTAACATAATTCCTTCAGGATGTTAATTTGCCTTCATTCTCTATTCCTTCTTTTAACTTTCTCTCTTTTCTTCTTTCCCTTCTGTATACATTTTTCTTTCTCTCTCTTCAGGATTCTGTTGTCTTTCTGAGACATTAGTTGCCCTTCTATTCCTTATATTGTAAATAAGCATCCTTTTCTTCTGAATTCCTATAAGTTTTTGATATGTGCATGTGTTAATGTTTTTGTATTATGCAATTTCATTATAATACGTCTAGATGTAACATTTGTTTAAATTTATCTTCCTTCATTCTCTCTGTGTTTTATGATTCTGGAGAGTGGTGTCTTTTATTAAATCTTGGAAAAAAAATCAAAGCCATTTATCTTCCAAATATCGTCTCTTTCATTTTGGGTTCCCTGTATTATAACCACTAAATCTCTTTTTAGTTAAGATTTTAGGACTTTTCATTTTAATCCTAACATCGTACCTTACATTTCATAATATCCACAACGTTGTCTTCATGTTCACAAGTAATTAATTTTCTACCTTACTGATAGGATACATATGTTATCAATAGACATACATATATGTTTGTGTCTGTTGTGTATTATCACTTTCAAAGCGTAGTAGTATTTCATGTATTCACAAAAGCTGGTGCCTCACTTTGTGTTTGAAATGTCCCTTACGGAATTTAAAATCATGTAAACACCTCCATTTATTATTCGTTTTATATATTCAAGGATCAGTCCCAAGCTTGGAGAGTTCTAATTCTTCTAATTGGTGTCTGCTTCATCCTGCTTGAGGTGAATTGCTTTCTTGGTAAAGGCTTTTGGAATAATTTAATTAGGACAGACCACATATGCTGAGTGACTTCTGATTTTCCTATTTTACATATTTTCCTTGGTGACTTGAGTAGGAAGATGGTCTTCTGGAATAGCATGGCTTTACTCTGTCATAATTTCCTTGAACTTTTACCATCCCAGAAAGCCATTTTAAAAGATAAATCTTAGGGCGCCTGGGTGGCTCGTGGTTAAGCCGCTGCCTTCGGCTCAGGTCACGATCTCAGGGTCCTGGATCGAGTCCCATGTGGGGCTCTCTGCTCAGGGCCTGCTTCCCTCTCTCTCTCTCTCTGCCTGCCTCTCTCTCCATCTACTTGTGATCTCTCTCTGTAGAAATCATATATAAAAATAAATCATCTTAGAATGGAAAGAACTTTACTGTTTGGCCAGCAGAATTCAATCTCTATCCATGTAGAACGCTCGCCTTGTTCTTATACTTCTCACAGATTTTTAGTCTTTCACTTTGAGACCTGGAAGAAATGAAATAGTCTCTGACTTTCTTTTCAACAGTGCTGCTTTGTTGTTAGTCTGCCCTTTTCCTGTGAATTCAAATCTCATAGAGCCCCAAGGCCATTGTTCCTCTTAATTCCCAAACTAGGACTGATTCCCCCTCCACCACTCAGAGCAGCTCCAGAGTGAAGTTGGGTATCAAATACCTCAAGGTTTGGTTCTTTCTTTGTTTCTAATTTGAGCCTTTAAAGATTTCTTAAGTGAAAGTTCAGCAATGTATTTAAATAGGATTTGTTACATTTTATCCATTATTTCTAGATGTTTGTAGCAGGAAGGTTTACACAGTAATCTTAATCTGCCAAATACCTGGAATTGGAAGTATCTAATCTTCAATGTAAAGCTATTTACCTCAGTAAGAAATGATATATAATATCTGTTCTATCCATAAAATGTTTCATTTATATGTGTTTGGGTATGTATGTGTATGTCCATCTCTACATATGTTTAACAGATGATAAAATTAGCTATATTACTGGTTACATTCTTTGATTAGACTTAAAAATAAGAGACTATTAAATGAAAGACATGATAAATAGTAAAGGAAATGTGTTTCTTCTAAAGAAACCAGAGATCAAAAATGAATTACAAATTACTCAGAAGTTAAATTAAAGTGAAAATTAACTTTATATCAATACTTTAAAACTTTTTTATCAATACTTTTAAAAATACTTTAAAGCAAATCAGTTTCCAATGGGAGGAAAATGTGTAAATTATATGTATTTAATAATTAGAAAAATATACTAAAATAAGTTTAATATTTGATTTAAGAAGCTAAAAATAAAAAAAGAGAAGCATTTTAAAATTAGTACATGATTAAATGAATACATAAACAAAAATACTAAAATTAAAGAGATCTTAATCATTTAAAATAAGCCAGTGAAGGGGCACCTGGGTGGCTCAGTGGGTTAAACCTTTTCCTTCAGCTCAGGTCATGATCTCAGGGTCCTGGGACGAGCCCCACATCGGGCTCGCTGCTCAGCAAGAAGCCTGCTTCCCCCTCTCTCTGTCTGCCTCTCTGCCTACTTGTGATCCCCTCTCTGTCTCTCTCACTCTCTCTGTTAAATAAATAATAAAATATTAAAAAAAAAGCCAGTGAATAATAGACATCCAGAAAGCTTCCTCAAATTAAAAAAAAA